>NC_143174.1:19709469-20012500 GCF_047325235.1 Durio zibethinus
TTGATATAGTCTAAATTTCAGGTTGTAATATTAAATTGAATTCATCAAAGGTCAAGTCTGCCATTCATGGCAATCAGCTAATCAAAGGCTATGTTTTATATAATACCAATTGATGAAAAGCATTAGTATAGGTACCACGTTGATGGAACTACCCGGCAATTTTTTGAGGGTTGGTACTTTAAGGTAGCAATTCCAGAACGAAAACAGAGCTTTTGCTTCATGTACTCGGTGGAGAATCCTGCATTTAGGAGTAAATTGATGCAGTGGGAGATGCTGCAGCATGGACCTAGGTTTACTGGAGTTGGGGCTCAAATTCTTGGTGCTTATGACAAGTATATATGTCAATACACTGAGGAATCTCAAAACTTCTGGGGAAGTAAGTTTTCTCCCTTATTGGCCTCATGAGATTTGAATCTTCTTGTGGCCATCCCATTGTACCTGAGCTTTCAATCATGTAGCAATGCAACTGTGATCTATTAGATGTCAACGTCACTTATTTTATATAGTTGCTGCAGGAATGATGCCTTGTTGACTTCATTATAAAATATTTGATTCTTTTCTCTTCAAACAAAAGTAACATTTATGGTGGGGAGCTACCTCCTATCTTTGTCCTTGAATAGATAGCAAGTTAGTAGCTTAATCCATATTAATAAGTTCTCAAACATTTGCCCTTAATTTTGAAATGAAATGCTGATACATCAATTTCTTTTTCTAGAGGAAGTTTAACTCGATGTTAATTCACATCATCCTCAGAATTTTATTTCACTGTGATGTTTCATCCATTTTATGCACCATAACACATAGTCCTTTGGCTTTGTTACAGTTTAGCAATTAAGAACATGTAATCAGTGTTCAGAGATTCTTTTCAATTGTTTTAAACTTTTATTTTTGGGCTATTTACATTGATTTTATTATGGCCTCTCATTAGTAACTCTGCGGTTTTCCAAGCATCATGTTTATTACTGAGTACAATTAACTTTTTTTTTGGACTTTAGTAAAAAGGGTTCTGTTTCCTCTATGTTTTCTTGTTAGTTAACAACATGATGAGAGTTCTTGAACAGTTCAGCATCAATATAACCATTGTTAAAAATTTATACTATTATCATCAATCATGTTTTGGTATTTTTCTGGTTTATACCTTTATAGTGCAGTGACTGAATGTATATAAATGGCAGTGTTCTATGCATAATTAACAATTTTTTTTATGCGTAGGTCGGCACGAGCTAATGTTGGGGAATACATTTTTAGCAAACAAAGCCTTACGTCCTCCAAGTAAGGAGGTTCCTCCTCAGGTGAATAAGCAGTTTCTGGATTCTACTATTTGAAGGAAAATGCCTCCAAAAAAAGCCTTAAAGCTGCTGCCATGAGATATTTTATGTTGGTTAATCTTTGTCCTTTCTTAACTTTACATATTTTATATGGTTGTTCCTTGTAGGAATTCAATAGAAAAGTTTTGGAAGGCTTTCAAGTTAGCCCACTTTGGCATCAAGGCTTTATTCGTGATGATGGCAGGTGCCTCCTCATATTGAACCCATAGGCATGATTTTAATATTAAACATACATAACAAAGCCTTCCTTTGTTTTTTTCTACTGTGATTTTTCATTTTTATTCAGAAACATAGAGCATTTAACTCTAACGGTGAATGTGTATTAGACTTGTGTGTCAGGGTGTGAAGAAACATCTGATTTTTTATGGATATCTTAAAGGAATTAATATTGTTATGTCTTTATGAGAAGTATCTAGGGAGTGTTATTTTGATGGTTGATGTGCTTATGCTCCCTTGTAGAAGTATTCCTGCTGTATGGTTACAAGTTATGTCCCTTGTTTAATCTTGGCGTAACGAACATGCCATCAGAAATAGAAGTGATTCTTTGATCAAGTCCCATTTCCTATTTTCATTCAAAGTCTATGTTGTGATTACATTAACTAAAACTAGAAATTGAGCAAAATTTTATACAGACTATCATTTATTTCAGCATTCATGTTTACATGGTTTGTGTTTTAATTGCAGGACATATTACGCAAAAACTGTTAAAACTGCACGTTGGGAGTACAGTACTCGCCCCACCTATGGATGGGGTAATGTTGGGTCCAAGCAGAAGTCAACAGCTGGCTGGCTTGCAGTTTTGCCCATATTTGAACCCCATTGGCAAATTTGCATGGCCGGTGGACTTTCAACAGGCACTTGCTTATGTCCTCCCTATTATCAATTACAGTTTGAATTGATTTCCTCTTGTTGTTCTGTAGTTTATAGTGTACATCTGTGCTCAGTTTGCTATGTTGTTTACCATTATTTTCCTATCGCCTTGACTGAAATTTGATCTTTTTAGAAATCCATGTTTCCTATTGAGAATATTATCTCTGGTTGTGACTTCGGATTGCAGGCTGGATAGAGTGGGATGGCGAAAGGTTTGAGTTTCAAGATGCCCCTTCATATTCAGAAAAGAATTGGGGTGGAGCTTTCCCTAGAAAATGGTTTTGGGTAAATCTTCATTCCTTCACATCTCCCTGAATGCTTAGCTAACTATTGATCATGTTGTCCCAAGACATTTTTGCTTGTGTTAGGTTTTCCATTGAATCATGCTGAACCATTTCCATTTTGATCATGGTGATTCATCATTGATATATTACTACAGGCTCAATGTAATGTCTTCGAAGGTGCAAATGGAGAAGTTGCTCTGACTGCTGGTGGTGGGTTGAGGCAACTGCCTGGCCTGACTGATACCTTTGAAAATGCTGCATTGGTACTTCAATTTTATCAATTTTTTCATTTGCTTTGCTTTCTCTTGATTCTATTAATGATTCCCCTGGCATGAAAAGAATTTTGTTGTGGAGAAAATAAGATATGAGCGATAGAATGGAGAGAAAGGAGGAGAAAGGGAGAAATGTATTTACAATGGTCTCTTTTTACCATAATGCAAGTCCTAGAGCTGATTTTGCCACTTTTTCAAGTTACCTTGCTATGAATTCTGTTTCTCATTTTTTTGCGAAGAGGAATCTTTGACATTTATCATTAGTATTTGCCCATTGTTTGATTTGTCAATATGAGCTTATCAGTAGGTCTGTTGTTGATTCCTAATGTCCCAGAGGAATGGTTCTGAAGAGTTATTTTTGTTGTTTTATCGTTATTTGTCAAGAGAAAGAGTTAAAACCACTTCCTCTTTTCCACGTTTTGATTGTCTTGATGTGGTAGTATCCTTAAAAGTTTTAAGAATTGAAGCTGGCCATTGTCAAATATATCCTTGAAATCAGAGCAAACTATATTTTTTGTTTTAAGCTTGTAGTTATTTGTTGTTTTTTTTTCACTGTAGCTTGATTTATATATTCATCTTATTCGCTGCTGCAGATTGGAGTGCACTATAATGGAGTTTTCTATGAATTTGTACCATGGAATGGTGTTTTATCTTGGGAAATTGCTCAATGGGGTTACTGGTACATGGCTGCGGAGAACGAGACGCATATGGTAATTTTGCATCTCTTGGTGATATTTTCTTCCCTCCATTGTGCTAGTGTCAAGAGTTTTCACACATTTTGTAAATATAATATCTATGGACACGTGGACCTGGTAGATTAAAACTTAAAGGTGGTGTGAATGATTGTAATGCTTATGTACCGTCTAAAAAGTATTTATTGGTGAACTCTTATTGTTTCCTATTTATGAGCAGGCTGAGTTAGAGGCAGCAACAAATGATGTGGGTACAACGTTGCGTGCTCCAACAACAGAGGCTGGCCTTGCTCCAGCTTGTAAGGACACCTGTTTTGGTGATCTAAGATTGAAGATCTGGGAAAAAAAATATGGTGGCACTAAGGGGAAGGTATGTTATTGTTATCTTCCTGACAGTTATGAACTTTTGTTTCCATCAATTCAGGGCTAGGTAAAACAATCGGCTTCAGTTCTTTCTGACCAATGATTTTTTCTACTTTGAATTTTCTACTAGTTCAATAAGATCATATCACTTTTGAGTATATATTAAGTATGATTCGTGCTGCCTTTGGGGCTTTCTGCCCATCCAAATTTGGTCCAATTTGAGATGGGAATCTAGGAATGGGTAATTTTGAAATTGCAAAGTTCCTTGTTAGTTTTAATATTGTTCTTGTTGTGACAAAGGCACTATTTGTGCAACCATTACATGCTTGTGGGGTACGGTGTCCTCAGGCAAATCCCTGTTAGATTTACTCCTTAGCATGAGGTTTGATGAATCCACAACTTTCTCATTTGAAAAATGCTGATGGTATTTACCTTTGTCTGTCCAATGGCTTTTGTTGCTACCCTCGATGCTATATTGCTATTGGCTCCAGAAGTTGCTTTTGATAAATTCATTTAAGTCTATCTGTTCAAGTCTAGTTCTTACCTTACTTTTAATACAATAATTTGACTTCTACTAGAGAAAAAGAAGTGATGGTATGCTCACACCTCCCGTCTTTTTATGCAGCTAATCTTGGATGTTAAAAGTGACATGGCAGGACTAGAAGTAGGAGGAGGGCCATGGTTTAACACTTGGAAAGGGAAGACTACAACCCCAGAGGTCATAAAAAATGCTCTTCAAGTTCCTGTTGATGTGGAAGGAATATTTGGTTTGGCTCCATTTTTCAAACCCCCTGGGCTGTAAATCATTGCATCTGTTCTCAGAATGGAATATACTCTTCAATCTTCCAAGTTTAATGAGAAGTGTAACAATTTGTATAAGATCAAGGATTCTACTTTAATATGTCAGGTTTGGATGCGAGGATTATAACTCATGTGCTGTTGGTTGACCACGTATTATTCCTTTAGCTAAAAGAAGGATGAAAAAAAAAAAAAAGATGAATTATAGATCAGCAGCGGCCAATAGTTGCTTGTCTTTAGAAGAAATGCCCATAAATGAAAATTAATAAAGCTGGCAGTTGACTGCAATCGTGAAAATATTTTTTTGACCATGATTCTTGAATAATTAGATCGGATAATTATTTAGCATGGTTATCACCTATGGCATAATAATGGCAATGTGGCAATGTCGACTTATATAGTTATGCAAGCCATAAGATATCACCGAAAGAAACAAACATAAAAAACCTACTTAAATTGAAAATTAAAAAAAAAAATCATCATCATTTTAATGTAAAAACCAAGATTTTATTTACTTGAAAAAAAAACTTTGATTATTACAACAATACGATTTCAAGTTAAAATAAGAAATTTATTTTTCGGTGCAAATAGATAAAAAAAAAAAAAAAAGAGTTTGAACAAGTTAAAATAACAATTGATTATCTTAGAAATTCATAATTTTTAAGATAGAAATCCATTAACAAGTAAAAATTATAAGATGTATTAATAGAGCATTGGATTTAATTTTCAGCGGTTAAGTTCAAATTTTAGTAATCTCAAATAAAAAAATCTATCAACAAAAACGTAAAAATAAAAAAAAAATTCAAAAAAAAAAAACAAAAGGGTGAAAAAGAAGATAAAAACGTTTAAATAAAAAATTCTAAATAGAGAAAGATTAAACATTTATTCTCTATTAAAACCTTGTTTAAAATTTTGGATAAATTACAAAAAACAATACGCGGTTTGAAATAGGTTTAAAATGCCTCCTGTTTTAAGTCTTAGAATTTCGTCATTGGAATAATTTTTTATCTAATCTCAAAATTTTATAAAGTAATTATTAAATATTTTATTAAAAATAAATAAAAATTCTTTTGTTGGAATATTTTTAAAATTTTTTCAGAGCTTTGTAAGATTTTGGAAAAATACCCCAGTTATAAATTTTAAGAAAATCACCGATTATGATTTCCTTTTAATTTCTTCATGGGAAAGTCTTATTTACTTCCAAATCTTTATCAAATTTACATGATAAAATTTAATTATTAAATATTTTATTAAAAAGTAAAGAAGAATTCTTTTTATTGAAATACCCTAAAATCTTCCCAACACTTTAGAAAATTTTTCACCTAAAAATTCTAAAAATAAAATTACCATTTATGATTTTATTTTCACTTATATCTAAAATTTTGTAAAAGTTTACATAATACAAATACAAAATTATAATTATACAAAAAACTTATTCTACATTTAAAAATAAAAATCAAGTAATTGAAATTGTTAAACCACTTTTTATTATCACCAATTGAGAATAATTAAACACGTATAACCTAAGAATATAAATGTGAATGTAATAAAATATATTAACAAATAAAAAAAGTTAAAGAAATATACCAATCCAAAGAGAAAAGGTTAATGGCCCCAAAACACAGAGAGCTGACAAATTCGATACAAGGAAATTGAGTCTGATTCAAATCAGAGCTCTGGGTTGAGGATTAGAATCGGATCTGATGGATAGGGTTGGAAAAAAATGATTGAAAATTATAGTGTTTAATTTGATTTGAATGAGTTTTTTTTTTTTTTTTTTTTTATTTAATTTGAATTTAAATGAATATTAAATATATATATTAAATTTAGATTAAATTTTAGATTAAAGAGTGAAAATAAAAAAAAATATTTTTATTAATTTATATATATATATTTTAAAATTTATAAAATAAAATAATAATTTTATTTTAAATTATTTAATTATATTAAAAATTATATTAAAATAATTAAAAAAAATTAAAAATCAAATTAATATAAAATTTAATTCGAATCAATTTATATAAAAGTTCAGTTTAAATTTAAATTAAAATTTTAAAATTTATAATTTTATATATTATTTAATTAAAAGCGATCCAAACTAAACATAATCTCATCGGACCTTTTATCACTCCTAATGATCGAAATGGATCAATAGCTTTTTTTCCTTGATTTTTTTCCCTAATACTCACCATTTTATGTATAGTATAAAAATTGGATTTTTTTTCCTTGCTTTCATTTCTCCCTTATTCTTCTCTTCATTCTTTCTCCCCCTCTGTACGTTCTTTCTTCTTCAGCCAGATGCTTTAATGAATTCCATACTTCGACGAGCCTCCACTTCTGGGGTCTCAACCTCTCAAAACCTCCATTTTCGACACTTCAAAAGGTCCAGATTTTCACTATGTTCTGTTTCGTCTCTCAAAATGATCAAAACACTTTAAAAAATTTGACACCTAAAGCCCCAGCACTATCCACATTGCTACCAACTTTTGCTGTTTTTCACCATTTACACAACCTGAAACCATCTTCCTATATTTACTCACTACTCTAAAGTTTCAAAAAATCCTAGTAGTCCCTTAACTTCGAAACCTTAAACTCTTAAACTCCTAAAATCTCCAAACCGTAATTAAAGAATTCTTTTTTGCCTTTTTGGGCTTCTACTTTTTGTTGATTGGTTTTGTGCTGTATGTCTATATATTGTTTGTGCTTATTGCATATTGTTGTGTTCTTTTGTTGTTGCTGTGCTTTCATGCAGGTGAATTTTTCATTGAAAATTCTATATGGCTGTAGAGTATTTATTTATTTATTTTTTTATTTAGCGGTAAGAGTTTCTCTCAGTATATTCCATCTCCAGCTGGTCCAAGTAAGCTTGTTAACATCGCATCCGATGAATTTATGAGAAATTATTTTTTCAAATCAACCAACGGATTCAAACTAGGCAACAAGTAGAATTTGTTTTTTTTAATGGCTTTGATTGTTCCCTTTTTTGGTTTACAAAATTGAAACATGGAACCCTAAAAATCTTCATTGCCAGGATTTTTACTGCTAATATTGCTGTCGAATTGTTGTGTTATTATGTTGTTTTATAGGGAATTGGTTCCAATCTGAAAAAGGATTCTAAAAAAAAGAAGTTCGTTCCTGGAAATTGCTGTCTGTTATTCCCAAGGGATCTTTATCTTTGAAGGATTTAATCCCCAAAAAACTTATCTTCAAAGGAATTCAATCGAATCCCTTTGGGATTTTTCTCCAAATTTTTTTTCTTTCTCTTTTTTTTTTTTTTTCATTTTTATGATTTTTTAATGATTTTTCCAATTTTATTTTTATTTATTTTTCAATTTTTTTATTAAAACTTGAAAATAAATAAAAATAATATGAATATAAAAAAAAATAACAATAATGAAAAGGAAAAAACCAAACTAATATAAAGTTTAAGATCCAAATCAAACAAAAAGCCCTACTAACTAAATAAAAACCCAAAATCCTATGATTCAAAGCAAAATAACAAATTCAAGCCTAAACGAGTCAGCCGGGACTTAATTAAAACTTTAAAATTCACACCTTCAAAAATTCAAAAGTAAGTCTTAAGACTAATAATATTTGAAAAGACTTCAAACAAAATGAGATATATACAATTAGTATAAAAAATATTAAAACTAATTCATTAGATTATAACTTAATTAATAATTAATGATAAAAAACTAATATAAATAAGAAACTGGTCATAGATTAATGTAACAATTAATACTAGTATCAAACTTTAGTATGTTTTTTTGGGGCCAACGTATAAAACTTTAGTATGAGCATTAACTTAGTTTCCCTTTTGTTTTTATGGAGTCCTGTGTCTGCTCGTGGCGTCAACATGTCCTTAAGAAAAGACAAGTTTTTCTTGACGACTGTTTTAGCCACGATTCTTTTAAGTCAATAGAAGCTTGGCTATGAAAGTGATCAGTGTGAACTACTGTTAATATTAAAAGCAGTCTAGATTTATGTAATTGCAATTAATTAGGCTTTGATAAACAAAATTAATTAGGTTTCATTTGATTGGTGTTTTTTATTTTTTGTAGTAAAAAAAATTAAAAAGCAAAATAATGTGAAGTTAAAAAAAATTAAAAATTAAAAATTAAAAATAAAAAACACTTATAAAACGGAATGTTTTGGAAGCATAGATGGTAAGCATGGCTAGGGGCCTGACTTTTCCAAAATTTTTGAAAATTCCTTTTTATTTATATATAAATATGTATATTTACATTACATAAATTTAAATTAGAACTTTTTTTAATTTATAATTTTTAAATTAAAAAAATTAAATTGATATCTATCTATTTATTTTATCTATTAATTACTATTGACAAATATTTAAAATCTATTAATTTGTAATAAATATTAAGTCATAATTTATGTGAATTTGAAAAAATTTAATTTAGTTTTTTAAATTCTAGCTTCTACTAAATAAGATAAATTAAATTTAAAATTTCAATTGAAAAATTTAAGCGTGACATGTGTAATGATGTAAGACATTAAAATTTATCTTCTTTATCACTATTGTATCTTATTTTGATTGAAATTAAAAAATAAAAAAATATTATTTCATTAATAGATTGATCAAATTTATTTTAATTTTTTTCAGTATTTATAATAACTAGCAAGTTGAATGAATATTTTCAACAATGAAAATTATCAAAATAAAACTACGAAATAACATGGAAGATGGGTTATATATATATATAACTTAGTTTTCAATGTAGAAAAAAAGATTTAATTTAAATTTAATTGTTGAAGATTTTATTTTTTTAAAAAATAACATTGCTCATAATTTTAAATAAAATTATTTATTTGTTATATTTTATTTTCTTATACTTTTATTTTGAATTAATAAAATTTAAGATTTTATAAATTTGTTATTTTTTTAGTATATTATTTCATATATGTTTTATGTTAATAAAATGTATCATAGTATAACTAAAATGAAAAATATATATAATTTTAAACTTTTAATTAATCCCCTTAAAATCAAACATCAAGATCTATCACTATATATATTATTTTTTAAGTTAATCACAATTTTAGTATTTGAATTTTGAAAAAATTGCATAAATTGATAACTAAAGAAATAAAATGTACAATTTACATATTAAACTTTCATCAAATGTATAATTTACATCTTAAATTTTCAAATTATGTATAATATTGATCTAATTCTAATCTCGTTATCTATATCAACATATATATATATATATATATATGATATTTGACAAATATTATTAAATTATATATTCATCACATATATTATAAACATTTTTTCAATAAAAAAGATCTAAATATATATTTTTTTATCTGAAAGTAAAAATTATTTAGGAAATCAATCAATTATTATTTGTCATGTGATATCCACATGAAATTGTTACAAAATATTTAATATTTTTATTCAACAAATAACATGTATATAACAAAATTATAATAGTTAAACACAATATAGCAAGTTAAATTAATAATATTAGAATTTGAATTAAAATAATAAAAATTTAGAATGTAAATTGTAATTTTATTTTTTACATATCAATTTATAAATTTTTTAAAAAAATTTAGATATAAAAAGTATAATTAACTATTATTTATTTATTCTTACCTGAAAAAAAAAAGAAAAAGAATGAATGGGGATGATGTTTCTTGGAATGTTAAGGTGGGCGTGTTTTTTTAGCGAGTACCCGTCCTTTTAGACCAATGCGAAACTAGAAATATGAGAAAAGTAGGGTCAAATAATAGTTTTATTAGAAAAAGAGATCAAATATTGTTTTCAATGAAATGAATTATTTTATTTCAATGTTATAAAAAAAAAAAATTTTGCCCCTGCCTTTAGAGTGGAGAATGGTTCAAGGATTTATGTAATCTTTGAAGTAGTGGGTTCACTTTTGATAGCTTTTATCATCCACCTTTCCTATTTCATTTCTATTTTCGTGATTGATTTGGTTCTGCATGCTACCAAAACAGTTTGTTATTCATTACTGTCTATTTCCCTTGACATCCCTTTTCTTGATTTCTTCCTTTGGTAATGGATACATCCTGCTTGAAAAACCAATGGATGATGCAGGCAAAGCTTCTGCTGTGCATCGTTACACCGATCACTCTGCTATCAAAATCCTCCAAACCTGTCTTGGCCTTGGGGAATAATGAAACTGACAGACTAGCTTTGCTTGCTTTGAAGAAACAGCTCGTGGGTAGTTCTTCTGGAGCTCTAAGTTCATGGAATACTTCTCTCCATTTTTGTGAGTGGGGAGGCGTTCGATGTGGTCGCCGGCACTAGAGAGTGACCATTTTGAACGTGAGTAGCTTGAACTTACTTGGCTCCATATCTCATTCAATTGGAAATTTAACCTTCCTTAGAAGAGTCAACTTCTCTAATAACGGGTTACAAGGAAGCATTCCCAAGGAACTTAGTCACTTGAGGCGGCTTCGTTCTCTAAATCTAGAGGGTAATCAACTCCAGGGCAAAATGCCAGTGGAGCTTAGCAATTGCTCAAATCTCAAAATTCTTGCTTTAAGTAAAAATAATCTTACTGGAGAAATTCCTTTCTTCTTAGGGAATTTGAAGAATCTCATTAGACATCATATTCCTGCCAATGATTTGATTGGGGGTATTCCATCTTCTCCGGGAAACCTTTCAGCCTTGTATATCCTCTCTCTATCAGGCAATAATTTGGTGGGAAATATACAAAATGCTCTTGACAGATTATCAAACTTGCGCTACCACTTTATAGCTAGCAATAACCTGTCTAGTCCAATTCCTCCAATTTACAATCTTTCGTATGTGATAATGATTGATGCAGCTCTGAACCAATTATCTGGGAGGCTTCCACCAGAAATGGACGTTGCGTTCCCGAATCTTGAAGTAATATATATCGGAAAAAACCGATTGACAGGAACAATTCCAGTATCTGTGTCCAACATCTCTAGCCTGCAACAATTTGACATTTCCGCTCATGGTTTCAGCGGACCAGTTCCTGCTAATATAGGGAAGCTTAAGGATATTCAATGGTTAGTCATTGATTATAACCACCTTGGAAGTGGGAAAGCAGGAGACTTTGGATTTTCTTTCGTCTTTAACCAACTGCAGCCTATTGGAAGCTTTGGATATACAAAGCAATAGATTTGGTGAGGAGATTCCGAACTCTATAGCTAATTTATCAACCTGGCTTGAAGAGATTTACATGGATGGGAATCAGATCATAGGAAGTATTCCGGAAGGAATTGGCAATCTCGTCAACCAGGATGTAGTGGACATGGCAGAAAATTTTCTTGTTAGTGAAATTCCTATTTCCATCAGAAATCTTCAAAATCTTGAAGCATTGTATCTCGGTTTCAATCAAGTAACTGGTAAAATCCCATCCTCCTTTGGCAATCTCTCTCGACTGTCTAATCTTGATTTATCCCATAATAAAATTGAAGAAGCAATTCCATTATCACTCAGGAAATGCAAAAATTTGCAAACGTTAGACCTTTCCCAAAATAAACTCAATGGCAGTGTTTCATATCAGCTATTTGGTGCTTTTGAAAATTGTTTTATCTTAATCTGTCTCACAACTCTTTCACCGATCTCCTTCCATCAGATTTGGGTAAGTTGAAGAATCTTGTAGAGTTATATGTTGATAATAATAATTTCTTTGGTGAAATTCCCAAGACACTTGGTGAGAGTTTAGGACTAAGAATCCTCTTTATGCAGATTAATTCATTTGAAGGTAACATTCCTCAATCTTTTGCTTCTTTGAGATCTCTTGAAAGCTTAGATCTCTCTGGTAACACTTTATCAGGCACCATACCACCCGAACTTCATGAACTTCCATTTTTAGTGAGTTTAAACGTTTCTTTCAATCAACTGGAAGGTGAAGTGCGAAAAGGACGGGTTTATAAAAATACCAGTGGATTTTCGTTTTTCAGAAATGAAAAGCTTTGTGGGGGAATTCCGGAGTTAGAGCTTCCGAAATGTATCGATGAGAAACCAAACAAAAGGGAAAGGTTTTGTCAACCAAAGTCATTATTGCTATTATCCTCAGCATTCTTCTTGGCTCTATTTTGACTCTGCTTCTTGTTTATCTTTCCTGGAAACTGAAGTCAAAAAGGGGACTTATCCCCGTAGCTTTGTTTGGTGATGCCTACTTGCGTCTGTCATACAAGGAGCTTCTTCAAGCGACCCAAAGTTTTGCTTCCTCCAACTTGATTGGCAGTGGAAGTTTTGGCGTTCTATATAAAGGAGTTCTTCATCAGCAAGAAAAGATTGTTGCAATGAAGGTACTCAACCTTCAAAACCATGGGCCTTCAAAGAGTTTCACGGTTGAGAGTGTAAGGCTCTAAGAAAAGTTCGACATCGGAATCTTTAGAAAGCTGGTTACATGAAAAACATGAGTCAAGGTATTTGAAACTTGTTCGAAGGTTAGACATTGCTATAGATTACCTTTGTCATGATTGTGAGACGCCCATTGTTTATTGCGATCTAAAGCCTACCAACGTCCTTTCTTGAGAATGACATGGTGGCACATGTTGGTGATTTTGAATTAACTAAGCTTCTGTCTAGCGACACAAGACATATGTGTAGTGATCAAACAAGTACCTCAATGATTAAGGGAACAATAGGTTATGTTCTCTAAGTATGTTAAACATCCAACTTCAAATCGATTGACGATAAGTGAAGAGGTTTAACTTGAATATAAGGTTATAAGAAATTAAAAATTTATTAAATGTGGGATAACCCACTTTAAGAGGCCTTTATCACGTGTAGGTGATGGTGGAAGAAGCCTTACACATAACAAATTAGAAAAGAACAATGAAAGAAAAATTTTGACTCTGATGTCATGTTAAGCATCCAACTTACTACCAATTGACAATAAAGTGAAGGATCTAACCTGAATATAAAATTACAAGATATTAAAAATTTATTAGATATGAGATAACTCACTTTAACAGACCCCATCACGTGTAACTATAAAATCAATTGGCGATAAGTGGAGGGGTCTAACCAAAATATAAGGTTATAAGAAATTAAAAATTTAGTAAATGTGAGATAACTTACTTTAACAAGTTTCTATAGGCGATGATGGAAGAAGCTTTACACGTGACAAATTAGAAAAGGGTAATGGAAGAAAAATTTTGACTCTGATACCATATTAAACATTCAACTTATTACTAATTGGCAATAAAGTAAAAAAGCCCAACCTGAATATAAGACTATAAGATTTTAAAAATTTATTAAATATGTAATAACTCACTTTAATAGACCCCATTATGTGCAACTATCACTTGGCAATAAAGTAGAAGAGCACAACTTGAAAATAAGATTATAGGATATTGAAAATTTATTAGATATGGGAAAACTTACTTTAATAGACTCCATTGGCGAAAATGAAAGAGACCTACTACATGACAGATTTAGAAATGGCAGCAGAAGAAAATTCTAGTTTTAATATCATGTTAAACATCTAACTTAAAATCTCCTAATTTAAATATCAGATTATAGGAAATTAAAAATTTATTAGATGTGCATACTAACAAGGTAAAATTCATATGTTTCTTGTCTTTTTTTAGTTAAATGAATTGCTTTATTAGAAAATTCTGTAGAATCTTAATCTTGGCAACTAGCTTGACATATTTATGTCATTCACTAGCAAATTCATTCTTAAAGTTGCAAACGAATCAATGTGCAAATGCAGATGGAACTCTTTTTCTTAAGCTGGAAAAATTGTTTGAAAAATATTGCAAATTCTCTCTTTGACTTTACGCTTGATTGTCTCCAGTCTCAGCTCTTAATTAAGCCTGAAAACACAGGGTTGGTATTAAAAAAGTTTCTATATCATCTTATAAACAAATTATTGCAGAATATGGAATGGCTGTGGCGGTGTCTCCAGAAGGTGACATTTACAGCTCTAGGATTCTGCTCTTGGAGATGATCATCGGAAAGAGACCGACAGATGATTTGTTTCGTGATGGCTTAAGCCTTCATACTTTCTGTAAAATGGCACTACCAGAAAGGTTGGTGGAGGTTCTCGATTTTTGCCAAATTGAAGAAATTGGTGAAAATAGGCAGAAACTAACGGAAGGAGAGATATGGGAATGCTTGGTTTTTTTCACTAAAGTTGGAGTTGCATGCTCTGCAGAAGTACCAGGTGGTAGAATGAGAATCAAAGATGCTATCGTAGAATTACATGCAACTAAGGCAATGTTGCTTCGCATGGGGGTTCGAAATGGGAACAGAAGATAGGCAGCAACGGCAACAACTGCTGAATTGGAATCAGCTTTTGCTGGTGTTACATCCACTATATTTTGTATCAATAATTGATATATTTCAACACAACTTTGCATGTTTTGCAAACCTTCTAAACTAGGATTGTCTGCAGAGATATTTAGAGATTTGGCTTTGTGGTTATCTGATTGCTTTTCTTTTAAGTTCCTCCCAAGACCAAAGCCCACTGGTCTTTTCAAAATTAACTTAATGGTCTCTATCAATATATCTCACTGAATCAGTGATTCTTTTCATGCCATAAATTGCTATAAACTATAAAGAACTTGTAAAATAGATATTTTTTTAGAGTAAACTCTTACGCCAATATGAATGCTTGGCTCATGTCCAAGCATGGTGCAACTCCACATTCAAGAACAACCTTTAGGCAATACATGTTTGAGGCATTCAATCAGCTTGAACTCGCTTGTAGTTTGTGTTCCAAAACAATGTTTGGAAAAGCTTCATTGCAAAAAAAAAGTTCTCTGTTTTGATAAGCAGTCACTGAAAATGTACTCTTATGCTATTTCCCATTAGAGATGATAGAAAGATCTGCAGAGGTCCCTAAAAATGTTTGCATACCTGCCCTGTCCTAGATTGCAATAAATGAGGAAGTTTTCTCACTTTTTATTCATCATTGTACCATTATTATAAGACAACTTTCCTTTAAGGAAACTGATCCTACAGTAAATGTCGGTTACAAAATTTCTTATAGAAATATTCCTAGAGCTAGCGTCATCCTGTGACCAACTTAATCCGAACGACGCTGAGAAAAATTGACTAAAGTCATCCCGTGAATAACCAATATTTTGTAGAAACCATTTTCAAAATAACCTTATCCCTATATAATTCATCATCATAATCTGCGGAATTAAATTCACCATCACAACCCACTTTAATGCATCTTGCTTCTTTAAAGCAGTAGCCATATCTCCAGGTGTACTACCAACTTAATCCGAACAGCGCCGAGAAAAATTGACTAAAGTCATCCCGTGAATACCCAATCTTTTGTAGAAACCACTTTCAAAATAACCTTATCCCTATATGAAATTCATCATCATAATCTGTGGAATTAAATTCACCGTCACAACCCACTTTAATGCATCTTGCTCCTTTAAAGCAGTAGCCATATCTCCAGGTGTACTACCCTCGATTGAGTTTTCTTATGCTCTTAATAACTTTGCTGCTTTTGCACCAAATAATTGTGACTGAGGGATTATAACATTTCAATATCATATCAAGAGATTTTAAAAATTTATTATGATATATAAGTAAAAGTTTAAATTTAAATTTGTAAAGTATTTTTTGTGAAACAAAACTGTGAAACGTTCGAATCAGAATGAACAATACCTTACAGGTTAGGTACGAGTTTTCATAAATATTATCAGAGTGATCACTAGTTGAACATGAGTTAAGTGTTACATTGTAGGAGCCGTCTCTAAAATTATGCAGGAGCTAAATGCTAAATGATGCGATTTATATCTAGAATCTCAACGTCTGGTGTGATCTTGTAATTTGTATGAATTTTGTATTGGGTTTGCTTAACGTTTTGTGTGATTCGATAGATCTATATGTTTTATATTTAGCTTGACAGGTACTTTAATCTTTAATGGGGGAGTATGTAAAATCCCAATTCTATGTCAGGAGATTATGAAAATTTGCTATGATATATAAGTAAAAGCTTAAATCTAAACTTGTAAAGTGCTTTTTATGAGATATAATCCTGAGACTTTTAGATCAAAGTGTAGAATATCTTAGAGGTTGAGTGCGAATCTCTATAGAGATAGCTGATCAACCACTGAAACTCCATTAGCATTGGTGAAATAATTCTTTTTGGATGCATTTGCCTTACAAGTGTTTCAAATCCAAAGATTCACAATTTAAAGATTCAAGGGTTTGAGTCAAAGATTCACAAGGTTTCATAACAAAAATTGAAAGATTCTAAGACCCAAAGTTTCGCAAAGATTTCAAAATTCACAAAAAGGCAATATTCATAAAGGTTTGCAAGAATTCCAAGTTTCACAAATATTTCAAGTTTCACAAAGGTTCTAGATTTGCAAAAGTTTCAAGTTTTGCAAAGATTCTAGATTCACAATGTGTCAAGTTTCGCAGAGGTTCTAGATTTGTAAGGTTCCAAGTTTCGCAAAAGTTTCAAATTTGCAAAGGTTTCAGATTCGAAAAAATTTTTACGCAAAAATGAAAAATTCATAAGAATTCATATTCATAAGAATTAAAATTCGTAAGAATTTCAGTTTCACAAAAATGAAAAATTTGTAAAAACTTCAAATTTGCAAGTATTGGAACTTTGTCATTACCAAAATTCCTAGATTCAAGGATTCACGTTCAAAAGATTTTTATTAGTGATTCATATCCAAAATTCAATGTTTCATTTTTGAAAATTTTATGGATTTACATAAAAAATTTTAAGGCTCACATCTAGAATTCAAAGATTTTCATTCAAAAAAATTTTAGAGATTCACATCAAAAGATTCTTTTTGAAAAACTTTATAGCTTTGCATCCAAAATTTTAAATTTTAGAAATTCTCATTCGAAAAATTTTAGTGATTATGCTCAAAGGTCTTATAATTGTAAGTATTTTGAAAAAAAAAAAAAAAAACAGCTCCTTTAAACAAAAGTTCTATACCTTTAAAAGTTTGAAAAGTTTTATTTGTCAAAAAATCTCATAATGAAAGATCTTCCTCATTCGGGAATTCAAAAGTCGAACATTTTCTCCTAGTAAAGTAAAAAATCTTGTATGCGACAAATGTCATGATAATAATGCAAATACCTTCTAAATGATGCAAATGCAACAATTCAAATTCTCACTAAATGATGCAAATGCATATGTTATACAATGATCCACATATTCCCTATATGATGCAAATGCATACCTCAACAATGATACAAATATAATTATTAAGGATTTAAATGCAATGTAAACACCACATATGTAATGTAGATATCACTAAATCATTACTATGAAATTTCAAATATGGTAACAGGGTTCTTAAAACTCTACTATTCATTTTTAGCTTCTCAGTACTAATAATTTTAGAACAAATTTTGTCAACTGATCCATATTATTTTCCTCATCTTGTCTCAACTCATATGTTATATTGATCAATCCATCACTGTGTTCATCATTGGGTTACCTTATTTGACCTTTTCAAATCATTTTCTCAAGTTTATTTCACTTTAGTAATCTGAATTTCCTTCAAAAGAATGAAAAAAAAATCTTTTATAGACATTGTCATTCACTTATTTATTATCATTTTAAATAATGACAAATATGATGCATTCCCTTAATTCATTCAGGGGATGTACATTATGTAAAGAATAAAAAAATTAGGCATTCATTATCAAAAAGAAGTTTTTTCTAGAACAAATCAACAAGCAAAAATACTGTGTTTACTTAAATGGGATATTAACATAAAAAAATAATGCTTGTTCAAATAATTTTGAACTCCGACTTAGAATTATTTCTCAAAAACAAGTTCAATTAACATTCTTGATTTTTGAGCCAAACCTCATCCATATTTTTTAGATCCTCATATGAAGTTATTTTTTTGAGTCTTTATTTTTACTTAAATTACCCATTTGGGATTTTAGTTTAAGTCTTTCTTTTTTTTTTCAATTTTTTTGTCATATTTTTTTCTTATTTCTCTTGTTCTTTGATCTATCAGTGACATTTTATTCAACAATCTCAATAAATCAACAATCTTAATTTATCAACATGAATGATGTTTTCAAAATTGAATCTTGAATTATTGGCATGACTATCTGAATATTTATTATTTGAAATTTGAAAATGGATATAGGATTAGATGTAAAAAGATAAAAGCATAAAATGACAATTCATATAAAAAAAATATCTTGAAAATGCATCATATTTGTTACTTTTATTAAAATAATGAAAAATAAAATGAAATCCTAGTACAATAAAAGAAGTCCATTATTCCAAATAAACCATAAAATGACAAGCAATTTCAATTAGCCTTTTTGTATTCTTCTCAAAATTATACCTCTGTGTGATCAGGTAAAAGGTCTTTGCGTACATTCAACTCTCCTAATTCACTGAAGCTTACCGAGCTTACTCGAATCAAACTTTACACGTTATGCTTAAAAACAAGGTGGATTTTTATAAAGTGACCCACATTCATATTATGGTAATTACATGTGACATTAACATTATACAATTTGGGATAAGGTGACTTCAATGGTTTTAAAAGGACTAGAGATGCTAGGTCATTCTTGATCAATTTTGGGAATAACTCAGTATAGGTTATGAAAAAATGATCAATGCAAACTCTTTCTTGGTTGACTTTGGATCTTCTTAGACCACTTATTTGATTGTTAGGCTTTGAAACTGGAATAGTGACAAGATTAAGCCCATATGCAGGTGTTTGAAAGACTGGTTGATAAGGGCTTCGATAAATTTTATTCATAGTTAGGTAATAAGGCTGGTAAGAGAGTTGTGCAATATTATTGATTGCAAGGTAGTAAACTGGATGAGTAGATGATAGATATGAAGCATAACTTATAAACTATTGTCTCTCAAAACTCATAATTTAGGCCTTGATTTTTTTTTTTTTGGACATCCCACCTTTTTTGGTACTACTACTTCTTTTTTAAGTTTGTCACTTTTAATGGCATTTTTAATAATCTTTCTTGATATCATCATGTCAGTAAAATTTTTCATTGCATTTTCTATCATTTTCTCATAATATGATGTTTTCAAAAGGCTAACGAACAGTACTGTCATCTCTTTCTCAGTCAAAAAAAATTGAACTTGAGCAACCGTATCCCTTTACTATTAGACATATTCTTTGAATGACTCTATTGTCTTCTTCTTCATGCTTTATAAAGAAAAGTAATAAGGGACTAAGTTAATGATGTGGCAGTTCTAATTAATAAATGCCAAAATGAGCTCATTCTAAGTGCGGATGTGGGTTTGATCTAACTGAACATACCACTTGTAACTTAACCAATAAGGCTATCTTAAAATACATGCATCAATAACTTTTTATCACTGGTGTAGGTAACCATTTTTTGATAATATCTTATGACATGTATGATTGGACACTTAGTACCATTGTACATTTCAAACTTAAAAACCTTAAACTTTGGTGAGATTACAACATCTAAGACCAAGCAAAGGATGATTGCATCTATAGAGCCATAAAAGTCTATACCCTTAGTGGCTCGTAGATTTTTCTTCTTACAAGTTCATTTTATATTCAGGCTTTGAGTCTTCTAAACTTTTAATCGCCTTCAATTTCAACTTATCATTCCCCTTTAGGTCATCTAAGTTAAGAATCAAGACTAGTTCGATTATTTTTTTTTTATGAATATAGGATTACGAAGTTTTAAAACTGCCTTTAAGTCGATGTAGTAGACATCCCTAGATAAGTATATTGGGTAAAAAGTGTAAATTGCTGTGGAGAAATACCTTAGGTGGACTAGGCATGGTATGGGCCATAGCTAGGAGGACATAGAGGGTCAACAACATCCTACAATGGATGGTCTTTAGGGCTAGCATCTTCTTTTACAATTTTTTCTTTATTTAACTTGCCTAATGCTTCAAGGATTTTGTTCAACTCCCCTTTAATTTCCTCTTGAACCCTATTTAACTTCTCAAAGTGGCTTATATTATCTTGCTTCATTCTTTTAGCTTGGGCTCAGGTGTTATACTTGTAATGAGTTGGTTGAGCTATCCTTAAACCTTGATTTACCACAATTAGGATGTATGTTTAGAATGATGTTCATGAAATCATCTAATTATGCATAAGAATAAATACAAAAATGCATAAATGTAATAGGAAGTATTTACCACATAACAATTATTAACATAGAAAATTTTTATTGAATTAAAAGTTTTTTCTAATTAAATCCAATATTACATTCATAAAAACTCTAAAATTTATTAAGGAAAGAAACTCTTAATTTGTCGATATTGGCTTTGCACTTCATTAAGGAAATTTAACAATTCTTGGCCATGTACCCCTACTTGTGGCATATTTGTTTTTCATTTTTCAACCTTTTCTACCATGTCCTTGGCATTGTAAGCAACCATTGTGATTTGACCAAGTAAGGACTCCATCTCATCATACTTTTTCACATATGCTTTCTTTATTTGCTCACATTTTCATTCATAGCCCCCATTTGTGTTTCAATTTCAACCGTCACTTCATTCAGCATTTAGATGTGCTTTTACACCTCGGAGAATGCCTTCTCACTTTTTTACAACTTCGCTTGCAACTGTCTATTTTCTTTTAAAAGTTGGGCCAGCTTTTGATTGATAGATAATTGTGTTGTGTTCAGGTTAGCAAAAAATTGTTCCATTCATCCTTTTCTTGTTCGAGTGCTTGAACTTTCCTTTTTAACCTTTTGTTTGTAAGCTTCAACTCTCTGGACTCCCTTTTTAAATCGGTAAAAGACTTTGCTAAGCTTTTCATAGATGTGATTGAGATTTTTCTTGTTAAAATTATTTTGCGGCAATTACTTCTTATGATAAATCTAATGATGCGGATGCATGCATAGTAATAGAAAAGGGTTAGTATACACATAATATATACAAAGAATAATAAATACAAAGAACAACATAAAATGTTAGTATTCAAATAATATATACAAAAATAATACATACATTTACAAGTAGAATAAATATCCCATTATATGTCTTACTTAGGATTTTCTAACATAAAAGAAGGTATGGCTTTAACTTAGGTTTGGACCCTTAGAGTTAATTTATATGCTAGGTTCAAAAAGTCCAACAGTCTAAGGGTTCACAAATTATTCCTTACATTATTGTCTATTATGGATTAATAAGACACCTAAATCTTCCCCCATTATAGGCTATAAGTGAAAATGGTTTAATTTAAGTGGGAGTATTTCGCTAGCTCATGCAAAAACATGAAATCTCACGAAGGTGTACGTAATTTACTCTTTTTTAAAAGACAAAACTCAAGTATAGAGTTCATGTTATACAAATGCAAATGAATGACAGATATAAAAAAAATAAAAAAGAAAAAAAATTTTAAATTTATTAAACAAGGCTTGAATAATAAAAAATAATTTACTGACCTGACTCTCGATGTGCACAGTGGAGTCATCAAATTATCATAATGTATAGACTTATGGGCCTACCGATAGACATAAACTTTATGAGTCGCTATCACTCTTTTTTATTTAGGTGTGATTGCTCACCGAATTGAATTTATCTATTTTAAAAAAGAGTCTCAAACTTGCTTCGAATATCTTTAAATGGTAGATTATAGTCTACGAAACTAAATTTAAATTCAAAAATATGATTACGTATGAGAAAGATTATAACACCTTCATAACATCCATACAAAATATGGTACAAATTTGATTTCAAAATATCTAAGCCATAAAGTCCCTTTGTAATTTTACCAAATAATTTATTATTAAAAATTGACCTTAAAATTACTTCAATAATTTGATAGCAATTTAAGATAATTTTTTCACCTCAAGAGTATTCATGGAGACTAGTGTCCTATTTTGAAGAGGTTCTATCATTGAATTCTTTTAATTTTTGTTATAAAAAAATTTTTATTTGTGAAAACAATTTATTTTCAAAAATATCTTCTAATATGTTGATAAGATTTTTTTTTATCAAAAATCATCTTTCAATACGTTGGTAGGATTTAAAAACATTTTTTTGAAAACTCTTTTTTTAAATTTGAGAGAAAAAATCAATTAAAATAAAACAAAAATCATCATGTAAATAATATCATGCAATAATAATAAACTATAATGTAATAACATTAATTATTATGCAATTAAATATAATCATATAATTGTGTAAAATATATTTAATAGATCATACAATAAATATGAAAACATGTAATTAGATAAAAAAAATAATGCAAAAATAAACTATTTTTTCTTTTTCTCTTTTCTTACCACATTAATTCAAACAACTATAATAAATATTAAAATATAAATATAAAAATAATATATAAAAAGCAAAATAGAAAAATAAAATAAAAAAATAAAAATCAAACAAAAAAATAAAGCAAAAAATAAATAAAATAAATAATAAAAAATCTACGATCGGGTCGAATCTAAAACATGGGTCAACGTGAGGGTTGTTAGGTCATTTGTAGATCAGGCTCCTTTAAAACAACGTTGTTTTGCCTTGATATAAAAAAAAAAAAAGCTTTTAGCCTTTTTCTTAAGACTTTAAACTTCTTCCCTCTCTGTCTCTCTCTCTAAACTCTTTTTCTCTCCCTTCTTTTTAAAAACACAATTGGAGAACAAAGCAAAATCTAGATTTTGATGCTGAAAAACTTCAAATGACCATCGAAATATTCAAACCAACCAGAAACAACCCGAAAACCATTGCTCAAAATTCTCCAACCACTATGAATCTTGCCAGAATCTTCAGAGCTTTATTGAAAAATTCATAAAACAAACCTAAAAATAAAAAAATTCTAAAAAAAACCTAAAAATTTAAATTCAAACCTAGTACTTTAAATCTTATCTAAAAATTCAAATCAAATATTCTCAAAACCAGCCCAGAATCAAAATAATTCTAAAATCAAATCTAAAAACCAAAATTCAAGAAGAAAATTTCAAAACCAAACCCAAAAATCGAAACTTCAAATCCTAAAACTTAAAATTTTCCAAATCTTAGAAACTTCAAAATAATTTCCAAATTAGCCCAAAATCCAAAAATCGATTAGAACTCTTTCAAAACAAAAATCACACCAAAATGCTAGACAAAGACAAAAAATAAAACCTTTTAAAATTTTCCAATCCCCTTTTTTTAATTTTTGTGTACCTCCTTTGTGATCACAAATGCTAGCTCTTAATATAGGACTCCAAGCTATTTTAATTTGGAAAACAATCCTACTGAATATGTAACTTTGTAATTTTCTTTGATTTAATTTCTGTGAACTTATTTCTATGATTTGATTTTGTAAGATTTAAACTCTTAAACTTTCCTTAAGTGTGTTGGTCATTAAACCCTAGGGATTGAATTCATGATCAAAATCTTGGTGGAAAATTTCACATTTTTGATCTTTCTGATTTTCCCCTTTTTTTTTTCCCTTTTTTTTTTTTTTTTACTTTTTTAACCTTTGACTATAAAAATAATAAAACTAGAATTAAAAATAAAAAATCGAATTAAAACCAAAATTAAAATTTCGAACCCAAAATTTTGTAATCGGGCCCATTGTACGGTAAAGAGTTTTTTTATTTTGAAAAAATTTTTGGACAAAGAGATATCTACATAAAGCATATCGCAAAGAACTTACTTCTACATGAAAAATTCATGGTGGTGGAAATAATTTTAAAAAGAAGAAAAGGAATTAGCCTTAAGCTCTACTTAAAATTTTCTGCAGCACTCGGTAGTAAGGTTGAATGGCAACCCTGATACCCCCACCACCAACCAGAAACAAAAAGGTCCTAAGAAAGTAAGTGCAAAGCAATTAAATGGTCTATTTTTGAGCTGAAGGGACTGAATTAAAAATTGAACAACTGAATAACTTAATCTAAAATACCACAATTATGTTTCTTTTGCCTTTTCCTTGTTTTTCCCAACAAAATTCTATCACAAAATATTAATGAAAGTATGAAACAGACAAAAAAATAAGAATAAAGACATGGGCTTTTCTTATAAATGGGGTTTAGAGCTCTTACCAGTGGCAAGTAGAAAGAGAGCGAGTCTTCAATTAGGATGGTGATTGTAACAGCTACGGAAACAACAAAAGGGAAGAACGTTCAAGAGAGTTCGATAGGAAAGAAAGAAGGCTTCTCTTTTGAGAAACTCAGGGAGGAAGCTGATGCAATATGCAATGTTCTCATCATCAGCATTTTATTTACTTATTTATTTATTTATTCATTTCCCAGTTTATAGTTTCTGTTTCTTACACACGATCGAGAGCTTTGGTTGGGAATAAACTCCCCAGTTCCCAGTTCTCTAGCCAGTTTTTGTCTTTTTTGCTAACAGAGTACAGATATTTTATCGCTTGTCCGCAAGTGAGGTTTTCGAAACAATAGGCTCAAAGTAGACAGCCTGTAAATGTCAGGCCAAGTAGTGGGCTTTAAGCAGCAGCGGGCCTTTGACTTTTTCGGCTTAGTCATATAAATCTAGAAACTTTTTAGATATTTTGATATGTGGCTCAATACTGTGAGACCATTTAAGTGATTTCATTATCATTAATTTTTTGGCCAAAGAACAAAGATATACGCATCGAATGAGAAAATATATTACAAAGTATTGCAGACAGAACCAAAAACTAAAACTAGAAAGACACAGAAATCTCATCCATTTTACAACCAAACTGTACAAAATACTCAAAGGAGGAGCAGGCAGCCCTTCCTTATTCAAAATGTGCAGCAATGAAGATGGAGGTTGAAGAACCCACCCTGAAGGGCGCACCCTCGTTCTTGACTGCTTAGCATTCCAATTTGCTGCCAAATTAGCATAACAAAATATAGCAAAGAAAATAGGGTTAACGAGTGATATTTTTGTTGACCAAATGACATAGAACGACGATGGTTTTAGGTGTTTCTAAACTGATATAATCATCATATTGAAGATAGTATATATTGAGGTGAGATGATGTTTGTCCTTGCCAGCAAAAGAAAACAAAATTTAACTTCTTTTCTTCGTTCTTCTACTAATATCATTTTTCTCACTAATCAAAATTTTACCTGTGAAATGTGTTTAAATTTGGTTCAAATTAATTTTTATTTATTTTTATAATAGGTAATTTGTTATATTGAACAAAAAAATGACAAAGGTTTGAAAGAATTAAAGTTGTTAAACTTTGATAAATTATTTAATATATTATCAATTGAGTTTTTTTATTTCACATACCGGATTAATAAAGTGATATATATATTTAATTTCTTTTTTAAATTAGTTTTTTTTAAATATATACTAATGAATATATGTAATCTTGTTAACTTATTTGTAAAATTAAAAAACTCTATTACCGATATATTTAATAATTTTTCTTAATCTTTTTCTTAAGTACTCTTAGCTATTAATAACAAAAAACTTATAATCATCAAATTAAAAGCATGCGATCAACTAAAGTTTGCCTCCAACAAATTTCATTCACTCGTATATACAAAAGTTATAGTATGAGAAATTATTTACAAATTTTGTTTTTTTTTTTGTTTTTTTTTTTTTTTTTGGAAAAGGAAATACTCGAAACTTGTTTTTTTGAGTAGGATATGTGTTGGGGGCATTTAGTGGTAAAAAATATATAATAATCTTTTTTTATGTTAGAAGCCTTGAATAGATAATCAAGGGTAATTTCGACATTTGTGTTGACCTGACATATTAGGTTGGCCTAACATACTCAGTGCCATATCAATTTGACACTATCCCTATTGTCCTCTAATGGTCTCCCATCACTTATCTATAAATATGAAGGTCTAGGCACCATTAAGCTAAGTTCATTCTATTCTTAATTTTCTTTACTACTTTCTTTTCGACCTCACTTATTTTGACTTATGTGTTCGAGTACAAATGCAGGGAATATTCCCTACCTTTGTCTTTAACTATCATTCTCTTTTGTCTTTTTAGGAGTACCCTAAGATCGAAGCTCCTCACAAACATTTGACGTGCTAGGTAAAGGGCTCTTTTTCCACTCACTAACTGAGCATGAAACGATGGTACCAAGGAAGAGAACCTTTAAGGAATGAGAGACAGCTATCTTCATCAGAATAGAAATACATAATAGCCAACATTCGAAATGACCTGCCCTACCACAGATAGGTTCGACCATAAAACAATTCATTTTTTTGACTGAGCAAATCTATGCCCTTAAACAGATATTACAAATTATAACCCCACCACAAGCTTTAAAAGTGCTTGACCTAATCACCTATGGCCAAGGAGTTACAGTAACATGCCAAGTTACAAAGAGATGAAATCATCATCAGCCTTTAGAGGAAATAAGCATAATACTCCCACTCGCTATTACCCCAGCCATAACTCGATACATACCACAACCTCAAAATCTAAATAGACAAACTCTAAACCCCAACCAAATAAAGATTTGAAGGCTCGAATGCATGCAATGGAGAAAAAGCTAAAAACAAAAGCAGTGGCATTCGAGGATGAGCTTAAGTTTCTGGAGACCTCACCCTTTACTGAAGAAATTGATAGAGCCATGCCTCTTAAAGGGTTTAAAATGTCAACCTTAGAAACATACGACTGTACTTCTAACCCCTTTGATCATTTGAAACTTTATGGGACTAATATAATGATGCAAGGTATAGATGAAGCTTTGATGTGTAAGGGCTTTGCTACTACTTTAAAAGGTGCAGCTCAGTCTTCATATAGTAGCCTAGAATCAAGGTCAATTACAATGTTCAAAGAGTTCAGTCATCTTTTTCTCTCTTAATTTGTAAGTAGCCAAAGAATGAAGAAGACAACTCTGAGTTTGATATTGATCCACCAAGGTCGTAATGAATCTTTAAAAAGCAATGTCACGTATTTTATATGAAAGCTCTGCAAGTTAAAGACTTGGAGCCAATGGCCACTGTAGCCGCCCTAACAAGTGGATTAAATGACAAAGAGTATCACTTGAAGTTGAAAAATATATCAATGCTGAAACTATGATGAGAAACAACCAAGGTGAGAAAGGCTCATCCCCTTTCTTCGATCATAAAAAAGGCAAAGATTTCTATGATCCTCTCTTAAGAAGAAAATGAAATAGGTCTACCCGATGGAAAAAGGAACTATACTATACTGAATACCTCATAAGAGAGGATTTTGACATAAATTGAGAGAAATCCTAACCTTAGATGGTCGAAGCCACTGAGATATAACACAAAGAGGGATCCAACCAAAAACTACACCGTTTATAGAGACATAGGCCATAACATTGAAGATTGTGTCGACTTAAAAAATGAGATCAAAGCTTTAATAAAGAGAGGTTAGTTGAAAAGGTTTGTAGAATAGTGAAGACAATGCCTACCTAGAATAGACTACAAACTCGACCAAAGATACCGTACCGAGAGTAGAGAAAAAATGCCAAAAAATGGAAGCAAAAAAGTTTGAGGAGATAAGCTGAGACAAGAAAAATTTTGAACTGATAATAACAGGCTAATCGCTGGAGTGATTAATGTGATCACTAGAGGTAACTCAACCTCGGCCAAAAGTTCAATCTAGGCATGATCATGGCCGTAGGTACCTTAACAAAGAAAAAAAGAGATTAGAAAGACAAATCGATCTCATTTAACCCAAAAGATATAGAAGAGATCTAACATTAACATGATGATGCTATAGTAATCATAGCTGTAGTATATAATTATGTAGTTAAGAGAATCCTATTCGATAATGGGAGCTTGACTAATGTCATTTACTACTGCACCATGAAAAAAATAGGAATTGGTGAAAATCAGTTGTAGTTGATCACCACAACACTAGTGGGATTTAGGAATGAATAGGTACTAGTGAAAAGAATAATCAAATTACCTATCTCTCTATGGATAAAACTAAGGAATATCACTTCGATCATAGAATTTATAGTTGTGGACATCCTATCAGCTTACAACATGATATTGGGTTAACCTAGCCAATCTGTTATGTGACTTATAAGCTCAGCTCCTTATCTGAAAGTAAAATTTCCAACACCTAATGGGGTTGGAAAGGTTAAAAGAGACTAGTCCACAGCATGAAAGTGTTAAATTACAATAATGAAAGAGAAAACAGTGAAATAGATTGGCAGTTCGATTGAAACGAAAAGCACTAAGGAAAGGCAAACCTCAGAAATAGAAAAGCAGCAAGAAACCATGAGTAAAAACATACAACATAAGACCGACTTGACAGAAGCGCACTTTTAAATTGCTCTAAGCTTTTAAGCTCCAACAAAAAGAAATCTTTTATTTTATTTTTTATTTTTAAAGTAACTCTAAAAATGACTGAGCTTTTAAGCCATCATAAACAATTGCATGTAATTCAAATTGGGCTAATATACTAATCAAAATATAGTATGAAATGAAAAATACGTACCAATTTCACTACATATATATTTAATAAGTTATTAATAACATATTGATCATTATATCAGGATCTATTTTTGTAGAAAATGGTCGCGAACTAATTCAACAAAATGAGATAATTGACAAAAAATTAGACTTGGACAAAAATCGACCTGAGTTAATTGAGAATCTCATAGCCATACCATTTTGGGATGGTGTCCTTAAAAACACAGTAGATCCAAACTAAATTTCAACATAAGGTCAGTTAATCCAACTTCTGAAAGATAATATCGACTTACTCACCTAAACACTATCCGATATGCATGGAATTGATACTGAGGTGATGGTTCATAAGTTACATACTAATCTCAAGGTAAAATTCGTATGACAAAAAAAGAAAACTTTTACCCTAGAAAGATAAAAGGCCATTGAGGAGGAGATCAATTGATTATTACAAGCAGACTTTATAAAAAAAGTCTATTATCGTGAATAGATAGCCAATGTGATTATAGTAAAAAAGCATAATGAAAAATAAAGGTAGTGTATTGACTTTATTGACCTGAATAAAGCACGTCTAAAAGATAACTTTTTTCTCTCTAACATAGATTGGCTGATGGATGATAGTGCTGAGCATGGCTTCTTCAGCTTTATGGATGCCTGTTCTGGATACAACTAGATCAAAATGTCAAAAGATAATGAGGAAAAGATGGCTTTTGTTACTAAAAAAAGGCCTTTACTATTATAAAGTGATGCTCTTTGGATTAAAAAATGCATGGGTGACCTACCAAAGGCTGGTAAATAAGGTGTTTAAAAATCAGATCAACTGTAACATGAAAGTATATATGAACGCATGATAGTCAAAAGTGCGAGCTTGATCGAGCATTGAAAGACCTCAAAGAGACATTTAACACCTTGAAAAAATATAATATGAGGCTTAACTTGAGCAAATGTGCCTTCAAGGTCACGTCAGCTAAGTTTTTTTATTACATGATTAATAAAATGGAGATAAAGGTGAACCCAGAAAAGGTTTAGCAATACTAAATATGGAGGCACAGATCTTGGTAAAAGAAGTACATAGGTTAACTAAAAGAATAGTCATCCTGAGCTAATTCATGTTTAAGTCAAAAGAACGATGTCTGTCATTCTTTAAAATTTTCAAAAATATTTTTGACTTCAAGTGGACGCCTCGGTATTAAAAAGCTTTTAAGAAACTTAAAGAGTTCTTATCTTTTACATCTATCCTATCTAAGCCAAGATCTAGTGAAATCTTATACTTATATATAACTACCACGGGCTTGGCCATTAACTTGATTTTGTTTCGAGAAGAAGAGGGGAAGTAAAGATTGATCTATTTTATGAGTAAAGTATTGACATGGCCAGAAATTAACTACAATAGTATAGAAAAATTAGCTTATATAGTTGTCACTTTGGCCAAAAAACTCGAGCCCTATTTCTAAACTCATGTGATCCACGTATTGACTAATCAACCATTGAAACAAGTCTTACAGAAACTAAAATGTCAGAAAGGTGAATCAAATCAATAGTAAAGCTTAACGAGTTTGACCTGCACATGCTACCTAGGTTAGTTTTAAAATCTCAAGTGTTAGTGGACTTCTTTGTTGAGCTCACTTTGGTACACATAGGTAGACAACCTGAAGAGCCTGAGAAAATCCTAGACAAGAAAAATTGGAAGCTTTTTATTGATGGATTAGCCATGAACCATAGTAAAGGAGCTGGCCTCATTCTAATCAACCCAGAAAGATTGTAGTATCCATATGCTTTAAGATTTAAGTTCAAGACATCTAATAATGAGGTGAAATATGAGATGTTGATAGCTAGTTTAAGATTAGAAACCAAGTTGAATGTTCAATATATAATTTTGTATAGTGACTTTTAATTAATGGTCGACCAAATAATAAGGAGTTCAGAGCTTGGGAAAAAGAAATTAAAAAATATTTAGATTAAGTCTGGCCTTGGCCTTGTGGTTGATTTAAAAAATATCAAGGTAAAAAAAGCTTGCTGATGGATTCGTTATCCATAAATAATAACAAAAATTTCAAACCAAGTCTTGGTAGAAGAACTAGCACACAAAAGCACCGAGAAAAAACTTATGAGACAAATTACAATAAAAAAAACTTGGATGACATCGATCAAAATATATCTGATCATGAAAACACTACCCAAAGATAGGATCTGAGCTAAAGCATTGATAAATAAAGCTCCTTAATATATGATGATTAAGGAAAAATTATACAAAAGATCTTTTAACTTATTTTATCTAAGATGTGTTGACGAAAAAAAAGTAGACTATGTCCTATGAGAAATCCATAAAAAAATATGTGGAAACCACCTAGGACCTTGATCATTAGCTTAAAAGTGCTTAGCTAGGGCTATTATTGACCCACCATTAGAAAGGATGCAATTGAATTGGTCAAGAGATACGATAAGTGTTAAAGGTTTGCTTATGTGCAACATTTTTCCTTAATCGAGCTAACCCCTATCATCAGCTTGTGGCCTTTCATACAGTGAGGAATGAATGTCCCCGGGCCATTCACCCTGACCATGGGTTAGAGAAAATTTATCTTAGTAACGATAGACTATTTCACAAAATGGCTCAAAAGCGAGGCTTTGACCACTATGACAAAGGTTCAAGTGGAGAAATTTATGTGAAAGAATATAGTTTATAGATTCGGTCTACCTTGATTCATAATAACAAATAATAACAAACTATTTGAAAATTCAAGGTTCAGGGAATGGTGTTCGAACCTTCACATTGACTTGAAATTTATGTCGGTCACCCACTTTTAGTCTATTGGACAAGTCAAAGTAGCAACCAAACCAATATTAAAAGCCTTGAAGAAGAAACTAGATACAACAAAGGGAAAATGGGTTGACAAACTAGTAAGGGTCCTATGGGCCATGAGGATGACCACTAAGGTACCAAAAAGTGAAACCATGTTCCACTCAAAATTTGGAATAGAAGCTATGGTAACTATCAAGATTGATCTTCCAAGTTTAAGAGTTAAATTAGCGTAAAAAAATGAAAAAATACTTAAGGCTTATCTAGATGTTACCGTAGAATAGAAAGATATGGCCTTAACATGGATAGCAGCTTATCAGCAAAATGTGTTTAGCTATTATAACAAAAATGTCCGATGTAAGCATATTGGGAATGGTGAACTAGTACTAAAAAAAGTTAAAGCTTCAAAAGTAGATGATCTAGATGGCAAATTAACCCTGACATAGGAAAGACATATGTAGTTAAAGAGATTATCCATGATGCAACTCACAAACTACAAGATATGAATAGCAATGTCATCCAAGGATGTGGAATGCAAATAACTTAAAGGTCTATTATCCATAGCTTAAACTAAACCAAGCTTACACTTGTATTTGTACTTGAAATATAAGTCAAATTATGCTTAATCAATGATACTTACGCTCACACTGAGCTTATACCCCAATTGATCTAACAAAATCTGACTTGGAATTTAGATGGATTCTAAAGTTAATTTAATTCAAGTGATTAGAAAAACCTTTAGCCCACTTAATCGAATTAACCTTAATTGAATCAAACATCAAGCTTAGACTTGTGCAAATAAATAAAAAATTATTATCATTATTGTGATTAATCGAGCTTATAACTTGTGTGAATAAAAAAATATTATGATAGAAGAATTAAGCTAAAGCTTAAACTAAACTGAACAAAAATTTATATCTAATTTTCTATTGATATAAAAGTTGTTAGCAAATGATTCATTAGCAAATTATTCTTATGTAAGGTTATCACAAAAAATGACATCGTACATTAGTATCCTTAAAACAAAAAAACTTTACACAAGTTAAAAAGAAAAAAGAATAGTATGATAGCAACATCAGCAATAGTAGTGGTAGCAGTAACATCCTCATCAGTAAGGGTAGTAGCAATGACCTTAGCCTCCCTCGCCCATCTTATGCTTAGGCCCCAAAGCTGCCTCGAGTTCGGCATCCATAGCCTTATTATCACCCATTTCCTTTTTTTCCTTTTCTTCGAGTTGACTTGAAAGAGTCTTTGATCTAATATTGTTGATATCAATATCAGAGAGATCAAAATTAAGATCAAAAAAATTTAAATTGCATCTCATCCTTGGCCAGATCAAAGGCACCAAGCATGTTGACCAGGGAGAACTCCATTTTTAGTTGGAAGAATTCGATGAAAGCCTTGAAATCCTTAACAGCTTTCTTTTTCATTTTTTTTCTCTTTCTTTGGCCTTCAACTTAGACTTTAACCTTATTATCTCACCTGAGCATCATTGAGCTTGAGCTCAGCCTACTTTCTCATAGAATCGATCGAGGTTTTTTTAACTAGGATGGCTTCTAACTTCGTTGTCAGCTTGTCATTTTTTTTTCTTTACTTGGTCTCTTTCGTATAGGATGCACTGAGGTTGGACCTGACATTGCCCAAAATGTTCAAACTTTTCTTATACTCCTTAGTCAAGGTAGCCACATTATTTTATCCTTTGAGTAAGTGGGCCATAACGAGGTAGGCATTGTGGAAAGCCTCGTTGGTGTTGTTTAAGGGCTAAGGTGGGAACTTCTGTTAGATTGCATAGGATAAACTTAGACTTAAGTAAAATGAAGAACAATAAAAAAGCTAAGTTGAAGTCAAATAGTACTTACCAAGGGAAATGATTATGACTTTGCAAAACTTTCTTGCCACATCCATGTTCTTGGTGAGGTCATCGATGGGAGTATAATCCAATCTTGAGGAAATCCTCTCTGAGCTATACCTTAACACCCTCATTTTGGGATTCTCTAAGGTGGAAAAAGAGATCTTAACCTTTGTTTTTTGGCTAGAGGTGCTATGGTGAGCTCTTGATGAGCTAAAAACTTTATTTTTTGAACTGCTAAAGAGTACTGGGTCAAAAGGTTGATAACCTTGTCCTCTTCACAAGATGAAGCCTTGAGCTAAATCTTCTTTTAAGCCTTTTTGAGCTTGAGGGTATACTGGTGCAAGGAAAAGTTAAAGCATTTATTGGCAGATATCTTTGTAAAACTGTCTAACAATTAAATAAAAACCAAGTTAAAATAAAATCTTATGAGATTACTTCACACCTACCTCAGTACCTCATCTCATTTATTACTTCAAAAGAGGTCAACTTGCAGGCATTAATGACAAGCTCCTCTCTATGGGTGTATTTCATTATTTTGTCTTGATCTATTAGATTCAAAATAGAGAAGGTTACTAATGCATTTATCAAAACACAGGGCCCATTTATTATCTCTCATGCCTTAACTTTGGCAATAGCTTTGATCGCAGTTTCACCATCTTTATTTTATTTTTTTTAAGCCAAAGTAAGAGCAGCTTTTAATTATTTATTGAGCTCGAGTAATTGATGAACAATTTTTTATTAGTGTCAGTTGTTACATAATACCACTTCTTATAACTGACTACTTTTTAATAGGAAAAATTCTTTGAATAAAGAGAGAGTAGGAAGAATATACAAAATGTTGACAAAGAATGATAAAGCTTACTATGTATCGTATATAGTTAAAATTGAGCTGAATGATAGTTAAATTATAAGAATTAAAAATTAAAACAAACAAAGAATGAAGTGAAAACCTTAGATCAGCCATGACTGAATCTTAATATACATACAGCTAATATGGCTATAATCATTAGTGACTCGATTTGAGAAGTTAAGCATTAATATACTATACCCCTCTTTGGAAAAGAAAGGAAGGTCGTCTCTAGAGTATGGATGTGATAAACTGAATACATGTTAAGACGGTCTTAAAGATTAGCCCTACCATTTAATTCTTTAATCACAGTTTTGGGGATCATATCAAGGTCACAAAGAATATATATAAGAGCCTCAACCAATTTATCCTACTCCATAGGATCCCCCTCTTCACTATTATTTTCCCTAGCCGTGGTGCTTCCTTCCCCTTGTTCTTCCTCAGAATCTTTATAATCATCAAAATCGTCACCGTTAGAAGATTTTCAATCCTGAGCAAAAGTAGGATTCTGAGGTTGAACCATGGCTAGGAGCAACACAACTCCGGGGGAAGAATGACAAGGTAGAGACCCTTCAGGAGAAGAAGTAATCTTAATAAGAATGGATCGAAGTGGAATAGAAGTGACAACATGAGCATCAATAGGTGGAATAGTAAAGGTAAAAGAAAACTAATGAGACTGAACCCTAAAATGGAGAACAATAAAAGATAAAGTAAAGTAAGCAATAAAAAATGGATCGACTTAAGAGATCGAGAAAAAAAGTGGATTCTGTAGGTCAAAATCTATCTAAGCATACAGTTCCTTTGTGTTTCAAACTCATTTTCCTCTTGCTTAAGTATTGTTCTTGTTTTGCTATGCCTTTCTTTAGACATCAAATTGAACCAGAAGGCCATCCTCTGATAATCATGATTTTTGATGATTGGAGAAATCAGGTCATTGTCATCTTGCTCGAGTTGACCTCTCTTAGATTCTACCTTGAAACTCTTGACCACTTTAGAACTTAAACTAGAAGACATAATTAAAAGCACATATCAAAGAAAATAGAGAAAAACAGGCAATAAGAAAGGCAAATTTTAAGGCCCAAAAGCTTTTAAGATTGAAAAATTTAGATCAAACTAAGAGCCAAGAAAGTGGAAAGATAGAAAATGAAAGCCTCAATAGCTCTTACTACTCTCTTTCTGACCTCACTTATTTTGACTTACGCATCGGAGTGCAACATAGGGAATGCCTTCTGCCTTTGCCTCTAACCATCCTTCTCTTCTGTCTTTCCAAGAGTACCTTGAAATCAAAGCTTGGCACAAACAATATAATATAAGGTATTAAGATGCATAAAAAATTATTAATATATACTTCAAAATTATGATAAGTTAATTTATACATATAGAACATGTCTAGATTCCCATAAAGGCAAAAACGAAGCTTCAAATTTACAAAATTGTATGATAACTTTCATGCAATATTATGAATTAACGTCACAATATAAAAATGGTAAAGACTTAATGAACCTCATCACCATCCCTTGGACAGTAAGCTGGCATCATAATAATAAGCCCTTATATGCCTTGGACTTCAAATATACTATACTACTAAACTTATATTATATGCTAATATTTAAGTTTTTAATTATAATCCACTTAATGGTTATGTTAATTAATTCCTTAATGATAATATATAGGAAAAATTATCTTATCCATTAATCCATAGATTTTTTTAAATATATATGTATCATGTTAAAGTTATTTTTTTATATAAAAGAAGTCATAACTTAAAAATGGAGAAAGAGATTGTTGGTGTTATGATTCTAATTATAAATTTGTTAAATATTATCTCCTAAAAGTAATTGCATGAATTAACTAAGATATATTTTATGTTCATGATAAAGTTACTACTTAATGTATTGAAAAATTTTAGTTTTACTCACTTTTAACTATTTTTTTAATACTCATTCAACATATTAATTAATTGTGCTAAAGTCATATTGTACATAGGCATATTAACAAAAATCATGTAATTTAATAAGGATTTGTTAAATATGATAGTCACAAACATTAAATCAAACACATGATTTGGTGTCTAGGGACATTTTTCTTCAACGTGGTGTGATAACAATAACTTAAGACTTTTTTTACAACAATGATAATTTGTTCTTAAAAAAAAAAAACTAATTGCAATTATCATAATAATTTTTGGGATTGTTAGACAAATTTGAAAACAAAAAAGGAGTCGCCACTAATTCTTTTGGCTAGGCATGATTGATTACCTATTAAAACTTACCTTTTAATAAAATTTTAAAATTAATTAGAATTTATTAAAAAAATAATTTTTTAGGTCTACGAAAACGATTTGGACTCAAGAGTGCTGTTACGTGTGGGGAATGATTAACACCCTTATAGCACCCATTAAAAAACAATACCAATTAATTATATGTTATCTTTTAATTTTGATAAAAAGATTTTAATTTTGGTATTTAAAATTAATTTTTTTAATTTTCTTTATTGTAACAAAAAAATATATTTTTATTTTTAGTTGTTTGCTTGAAAAATAAATAAAAACCTTGCATATTGAAAAATCTCTAAAAATATTTCAATACTCTGACAATATTAAGAGGAGCTTTCTTGCCTAAGGATTTCTTAAAAATTACTACTTGAACTTCTTAAGAATTTCATATTCAGCGATTCATATTTATCTTCAATATTTATATTTACCATGCATATATTAAAATATGATGTCTATAATTTAATCCAAATAATATTTTCTAAAAATTTGTTTCTTATTCTATTTTTTTAAAAAGGCAAGAAATCTTTACCGAAAGTTATTCTAAATACTCCAATATATTGATAGTATTTTAGATAAATTTTCTTACTTAAATGTTCATAAGGAATCATTACTTGTACTTTTTAAGGATTTCATCCATGGAGATTTCATTTACTTTTATAATATGATGCACATCGATTAACTTGTGACGCTATTACATTATATAAAAGTTCATTTTTAGAAGTGAAATGTAAATAAAAGTTTTTCATATTAAAAATCATTATAATATTCTAATACTTTGATAATATTTTTTTAAAAAAAATTTCATCTAGAGATTTCTTGAAAATCATTATTCGAACTTCTTAAAAATCCCATAATAAAAAACCCACGTTACTTTCAAAATTATGTAATGCAAATGATAAAGTGCAATATGCGTATGAAAGTTTTTTTTTAATATTTTGTTTTATTACATATTTTAATTTTTTTAAAAGACATACTAATTTTCCTTTTGTTATATTTTTTCATTACTCATTTTAATTTTGTCTTAATCATCTAAGTATTTCATAATCATTATTATTAAAAATTTTTAAGAGAACAAAACAAAGAAAATCATTTTATTGAAAATTTTCTAAATACCCTAATACTTTAATGATATTTTTAGAAGAATTTTCTCACCTAGTGATTTCTTCGATTTTCTTAGAATCCTATCCTCTGAGATTCTCATTTTATTTCCTCCTTTCTTGTTTTTATTCTATTTTTATTTTTTATTTTTATTTAGATTTAAAATTATTATTATTATTATTATTATTATTATTATTATTATTAATCTTTTTTGAAAAATAAAAATAGTTAATCATAATATTCATATATGATTATATTTCATTACTAAAAAGAGTCATTTTTCCTTTTCATTATTTCCTTTTTTTTACATCATCATTTAATTGTAAATATAATTTTAGGAAAATAAATGAATGAAAAATCTTTTGTATTAAATACTTTTGTAAATACATCATTTTAGTAGTATTGTTTTAGAAAAATATTATCACTTAGAGATTTTAAGGAATCACTACTTGGATTTCCTTAATATCTCATCCTCGGAGATTCTCATTCTCATTCTCATTCTTCTTATTATTATTACTATTATTATATATGTAAATTTTTTTTAAGTATAGAAATTTAACCAATAAGTAAATTAAGCTTGCATGAAATTTAAATTGCAATTAAATTAAAAAAAATTTGCGTGGACATAAATGGTATGAAACATGCATAAAATGAAGTCTATTAATAAATAAATATATGGCCTCAAGTTTTATGACATTGGTTTATTAATTAAAAAGGAAATATTCCAACTAAAATAAAACAACCATCCTCACCCTCCCCTTTAAAAGAAAAATGGTTCTTATTTTATTCTTGAACCCTATGAATATTCTTTTATTCCCATTAAAAGGTTTGTTATTTCATCAAGAGGAAATCTTTGTTTTTTTTTTTTTACTCGATACCAGCAAAGAAAACCAATTAACATTTAAACTTTAAGCTCTCCATGCCACAAACAAATAACACTATTAATCTTGTAACCATTTAAAAGGAGGAAGCTTTGAGCTTTCACGCCAACAACCCATACATAGGGGAAGGAAAACAAGGAACAAACAAAATGGGAGAAAGTCATAAAACTTGAAATATGGACAATGGCCCGCATACGTAGAAATAAGGAACATGATAAGGATTAAAATTGATTTTTGCAGACAAACCATGCTTATAGAACAAAGTAATAAACATGAAGATTATGGAATTATAGTTTCTACGATGAACTAATCAACCATGCAGATGTAAAAGTGTATATATATATATATAGTATATTCTAATCCTTCAATAATGGGCCCGTATGTTAGGGGAAGAAGTCAGGAACTATGAAAATTTTAAAGCTTTAAGTTTCCTTAAACCAACAAGACAATGGGCAAGAAATAGTATAGAGCCTTGAGACTCTTCAATAGAATCATATAGAATGGAGCTTCAAGCTGTTGCCAACATTTCTTATACACAAGAAAGACATCAAAACAAAATGAAAAAAATGAGAACATTAGGGTTTCTACAAATCATCAACTTGTGAAAACACCAATTAGGAAAAAAAAAAAAACTTAAAACTTTATACTTTTTCCTTTCATAGCTTATGGCCCCTTGTTTTAGGATACTATTTTTTACTAAAAACAATTGCTTTCCTTTTCCATTTTTCATATTAAATCTAAAAACTATGATCTAGAAAACAAGCATGGGAATAAACAAACATGAAAAGTGCATATTGGCTAGTTAAGAAAAGTAAAGGTATTACCTCTTTTTAGGTTTTAACAAGGTTGTCTTATTCCTTTCGGTAAGTTTCTTATCTTCATTTTTTCTCTAATTTTCCTTTCTTTTCTTTTTTTTTTTTACATCAAACCTTTTCTTCCCTTGGCTTTTGGCTACTCTTTTCATAACCATTCTTTCTCTCTCTCTCTCTCTTTTTTTGCTTCCTAGCTTTCTTTTTCTTTGATGTTATTTTTTTACCTAAAAACCTCCTCTTTTGTTGCTTTAGGTTTGTTCATAGAAAAGACTATTTCAAGCTACCTAAAACTTTCTTCATTTTTTATTTTGGTTTTTCATTACTATTTCTTTTGGTTTTGAGTTTTTTTGGTTCTTTTTTTTTCTTCCTCTCGATAGCCTCTCCTCCTAAAAACCCAAAACCAAACACCCCTTGAAGCCCTTTTTAAATTGCCTAGGCTCATTGCTCTCTAACGTTTTTGTTGTTTTCATCCTTTTACCTATTGCTAGCCACTAACTCTTGTTTTTTTTTTCTACATGTTACTAGTACTAAGACCTTCAGCTTGTCTTACACCGAGGGTCTCCCTACCTTTTGTATTATCGTGTGAAAGACCAAAATTGTATTTTAAGCCCTTTTTTTGTTTACTTTTTTTTTTTGTTTTTGCTACTAAAATCTCTTTTTATTTTTATTTTTATTTTTTATCATAATGTGAATTCCCTGTTTTTCTCTTATCGATGCATCAATCCTATGCAAAATCATTTCAAAAATTGAATTGGATTTTTTTCATTTTGTCTTAGATATTTTATTTTTATGGTTTAGGCTCCTACCATTTTTGTTTTTGAGCCAAGTTGGGTTTTAGATGGGCCCTCATGATGGGTTATCCATTGGGCTTTAAATGGGCCATAATTGGGTTATGAATTAAGCTTGCAATAGGGCCTTTAATTGGGCCTTTCTTTTTTTAATCAGTTACGGACCTTATTCTTTGGTTTTGGGCCCAATTTGAAAGTTAGCTTGGGCTTTTAATTAGGCCAAAAAAGTAGGCCATTTTAAATGACCCATTTTAGGCTTTATTTTACGATTTCCTAAAAATAAATCATGTAATAAGCCCAAAAAATAAAGATTTCGGACCATATGCAAAAAAAAAATGAGCTCTGATCAAAGTGAAATTAGAACGATGTCAAATTGATCCGAAAAAAATTAGATGTCTGGCCCTTTTTGTCATTATTGAAAATCAGGAATAGGACAAAGATAACAATTTTATCCAGAGTCAATGGCTCAAAAGTTTTTTTTTATTGATTTTTTTTAGTTTTTTAGAGATTTTTTTAGTTTTTGTTTTTGCTTTGCTTTTTCTTTTTTAGATTTTCTTGATTTTTAATTTGTTTGTTTTTTTGATTTTTGATTTTTGATTTTTGATTTTTGATTTTTGATTTTTGATTTTTAATTTTCGATTTTTGATTTTTAATTTTTTTCTTTTTTATTAATTTTTTAAAAATAAATAAATAAATAAATTTTAAAACTTTTTTAAGCAAAGTATCAACAACTTTTGAAAATAAAATAAGAGATCATGCTTGGAGGTTTTACAAATCCCAACACTAAAACATATTCAACTCGTAAGACTTATGAATCTTGCTTAGAAGACTTACAGACTATACCTAGAAGTCTTACAAATCTTGACATATATCAAAGCTCCTTTAAAAAAAAGCCTTGAAACTTTATAAATTTAAAATATTCTGCTCAGATGACTTATAAATCTTACCCAGAGGACTTAGAGACTATACTTGGAGGTCTTACAAATCTAGACATCTATGAATGCTTTTCTAAAAAGAAGCTTTGAAACTTTACAAATTTATTATACCTAAAAGACTTACAAATCTTATCCAGAAGACTTAGTATGCCCGAAGGTCTTATAAATATCGACATCCGTGAATGCTCTTCTAAAAAAAGGCTTTGAAACTTTACAAGTTTAAAATATTATGCCCAAAAGATTTATGAATCTTTCGAATCTTTGCCTTGAGGTCTTGGGAAATCATTTAAAATTTAAAGTTTTTTTGGAGGTCTCTGAAATACTTTAAAAATATAAAATTATGCTAGAAAGCCTTTGATCATTTAAAGATTTAAGATTTTGTCTGGGGTTTTGAAAATCATTTAAAAATTTAAAGTTTTGTCTTGAAGTCTTGGGGATTTTGCTTGGAGGACTTACAAATTATTTTTTGAAAAATTGCTTGTAAAAGAGGAAATATTTAATTTTTTAAGTTTTCTTAAATTTTGGATATCACCATCAAAAGGAATTCGAATATCACCATCGAAAGAAACTTGGACATCATTACCAAAAAATGAGATGACTTAGATACTCGGACATTACCACTGAGTGAATGCAAATATTAATGAAGCATTATTACTTAGATATCACCACTATGAAAACTTTAATGATATGCTAACATAAATACTCAGATATCACCATCTAGTAATTTTGTAAAAAACTTGATCACAAAATTTTACTTAATTGGTGCCAATTTTATTAGGCTTAAAATTTGGGTGCCAGCTAAACTGAGCTTAAATCTTGTTAGTGCCAGATAATATATGTTTAAGGTACTAGGTAATCTTGGCTTAAAGTGCCAGCTAATTTGGGTATAGGTGGCAGCTAATCTGAGCTTGAAATTTGACCGATGCATGCTAAATTTGGCTTGAAATCTAATTGGTGACAATTAAACTAGGCTTGAAATCTGATCGATGCCAATTAAATTAGGCTTGGTGCTTGTTAGATTGGGCTTAAATCTCAGCTCTCTCAAAATCTCTTGGCATTTATTCTGTCTAAAACTTAGCTTGTTATCATATCTCATCTTTTTTTCCATTCATTTTTTGAACAACCCCTTCCCCTTTTGTAGATTTTTTTTTTACTCTTTAAACTCTTTCGTTATTTTTATCCATTTTCAAACTATTTTCTTTTTTCTTTTTTCTTTCTCTTTTTCTTATGATAGTCTTCCTTCTTCTTTTTTTCTTTTTTTTTTAATTTCTATCCTTTTTTATTGGTAGACTTTATTTTTCTTGTTTCTTGAATTGGGAGATTGTTATCCCTATTTTTTTAACTTCTTTCTTGAAGACTTTTTTTTTTCTTTTTGTTTTGACAAATGCAATTATGACACAAATGTCTATTTCTCAAAATGATGCAAATGCAAATACGAATGTAAGAATACAAATGCTTGATAAAAATACATATGACTTTTTTATAATGCAGATGCCAATGTTCTTTTCATATAGATGCCCCTACAAATACTTTTTCTATGATTTAGATGCAATAATGCAAATGCAAGTGCGGACATCTTTATTGTGATACAGATATTTTTGATGTAAATGTGAATATCTTTATTATGATACAGATGCAAGTGATGTAAATATGAATGTCTTTCTCATGATGTAGATGTGAATGCGAATGCAAACGATGCAAATGTGAATGTATTTTTTATTTTTGTAGCTACAAATTAAATGTTTTTTTTTTCTAGATGTAAATGGGCATGGGCATTTTCTCAAGTTACAAATGTAAATTTTTTTCTTTTTTTTTCTTTCATTTGAAAAATCTTTGCTCAAATTTTCAATGTTTACTTTTCACCAAAAATGATCTTAGTATTCTATACAAAATGCTCAACTAATCTTCAAACTTTTCCATAGTAATCATAAAATTGCTCCATATAAAGTATTTACATAATCAATGAAAAAAATTAAAAACACATAACTTTTAAATCTCTTGAAGATTCATGATTACTATTTAAAATTTTTGTAGATAGGGTGATCGACAATTCAATTCTTTTCATTGATGAGTAGATCTTAAAAAAAGGCTTGACTAGGGTTACAAGGATTACTCTTGGGCTCACAAAAGAGATATTTTTCTTTTATTAAAAACCAAGCATGGCTTAACATGATACTTCAATATGTGTTAAATTAGCCATTATTTTAGGATGAGAGAAAAGGTCAAGTTTTTTATTTTCACTATTTGATGAAATGCAAAGTTTTTAATAGGTATTGATCTTTCAAAAGGTTTTGCAGCATAACTTTTTATTTTGGATAGAACCTTGGAACTTTAAAATTCTTTTAGGACCTCTATTGTAGCTTAAGCTTTAAAATGTCTTTTTTGGGTTTTAATTTTAAAGCTACATTTTCTAGCAATGAGGAACTTGGTAAAATCTAACCAATTAGGAGCAGGTATGTGTAAATTTTAAAAAACATAGCTCTTCAATTCAAGTGTTCACATTTGATCAAATAGACTTTTCAAGGTATGTAATGTAGGCTAAGGTTCAAGGTTCTAAAAGAATGGATAAATAGGCTCAAAATATATTATTCAAGGTTATTAGGCTAAGGATCTTATGAAGCATTCTTTGGATAAAAAGCCATGTGTCTTTCTTTCTTTGCACTTTCTTTTTTAGAAACATTTGACTTCAACTTTAGCATTATACTTTTTTGAATTCTATCTTCTTTTCCCTTGGGATTCTAATTGAAGCTTCATGCACTGTTTACCCTAAATTCCTATCTTTGAGGTGCATGTTGATGCTTTCAATATTAAATAGCTTTCTTGAAGTTGGGCTTTATTTCTCATTATCCTTAAAAATGTCCCCATTTTGTGCTTTAGTGTAAAAGACAATCCTTAGCTGGGGTTCATTTTGGAAAGACGAATTTAATAGGCTCACATGGGTAGCAAGTGGGTAATTTTTTTATATGCGAAGGATAGAGAAAGATGGACTCATCATTTCAAACATGATTACTTAGATTGAATAGCAAATTATTGAAAAAGGGATGATGAGGTAAAAGGTTTTTTTTTTTTTTGTCTTTTCTTTATTTTTTTTTATGTTTTTTTGGGTTTTTTTTGCGTGATATAACCATCAATTATTTTTACATGGCTGATGCCCCATCTTATTTTCCACTCAAAGTTTGAATGACAGTGAAAATCAAGTTGTATGGGATGTTTCAAATTTGATTGCATAGTTCACAAAAAAGTTTTTTTAATTCCAAATTGTTTGGCATTTTTGGTAAAATGTGGGGAAAAGGTATTAAGGCATGAAATAAATTCTCTTAGATAAAAAGAAATTTTGCTTCTTTTAGTTAATGTGCCTTAAGAAGTGAAACAAAGGTTGCTAGAGAGAGAAAGTTTAGGCATTTTTCATATCTATGGTCATTGAAAGAATTTGGGTAGTTCAATCATATTGGCAAATTTTTGACACATTGAATTACCAATTAAAAATATGAAAGAGTATCTTACCTGATTTTCGAAATTCAAAATGAAATTTCAAAATTAGTCTATTTTATTCATTATTCATTTAAAAGCTTGGCTTTTAGGTATCATAGAAATTTAGTTTCTAAGTCTCAGACTCATGCCTTTTAAAATAATGGATTAGAAATAATTTGACGAAAAAAATGATTTCTGAGTTAAATCCATTCTAATGATGATTACCAATTGTTTCAGGACTCGTGAGATAATTTTTGGCTTTATTCTCATAATCCAAAAATCAAATTATGCGAAGCTTTTATTCCAAATAATCTTTTTTACAAATAAAAAATTGTTACACTATTTTTCTAAAAAATTTACTTACACAATGTTAGAATATAATGTCAAACACATAAAAATTAAAACTAAATAAGAAAAACCTCTTTTATTAGTGTTAAAATTCAAATTTGGTGCATTAAAAATAGAAATGTCCTTAAAAGCAAATTCAAAAGCCCACAATGCATTAAAACTAACATTAAATAGAACATGTATATGATGCATGAATGTGTGAATGCAAATAGATGTGCTTGTAGGGTAACCAATACTTATAAAAGATTTCAAGTTAAACTTTGAACCACAACATCATAAGCTTGGTTTTATAATGTCACATTGTTGAAAACCTTTTTATTTCAACATTGAATTTGCTACAAGACCTTATTAAAGACTGTTTACATCATAATATTAAGATTTTTTTAAAAAGGCCCTACGTGCTTGTACTATTTATAAGTTCCTTCTAGAAAATTAGCCAAGCGTTGGCTATATTGTCCTAGATACACTTTTTCCTTTACTTGCTTAGCCTTATGGGCCATGTCTTTTACTTTGAAGCTGACTTTTTTTATTTGTTCTACTAGACGAATGGCTTGAGACTCTTTTGACAGATATTCATCTTTCTAGTATTGCGATTCCATGATTTTAAACTCAAATTGGTCTCGCTTTTCCTTTAAGATTTGATTGGCTTCACGTTGACAACATATTTGCTGTTTCAAGTCATCAATTAGGCTTTGCAGCATTTTTTTCCTCTATAAACCAAATGAGCTCTTCTTACTTAACAATAATTTAGATTAAAGTTGTTTGGTATTCTTTTTTATTTTTTTAAGCTCAGTGGTCATTAACATTTATCTATGTTTTCGAACATCTCTTTTTGTTCTCTTTCAAGCATTCAAAATTTTTCTTCATTCTCTTCAATTTTAAATTTTCATTCCTTAACCTCATGTTGAAGTCTTTTCTTTTCAATCTCCCATGTTTCCTTTTCTTCTTCAAATTTACATTTCATAATGTTCATGTTTTCAGGGACTCTTTCATAATTAGCTTCTTCTTGCGAGCATGATTTTTCATCCATGGGAATAACACTACTTTGGATGCGTTGCTTGTTCTATATCAAATATACAAGTGTTGCCTTATCTGTATATCTTTCATAACCTACTTTTTGAGTTTGCTTCCACTTTTTGATAATTTCTTTTACTTTTTCAAAAAATCCTAGATCATTAAAAGATAATTCTAATTCTTGAAGCCTATGAGTCATTAGAACAAATTGTTATGACCCTAATTGTTTATAGACCATAATTGGAGCATCACTTATGCCTCTTCATAGTCCTAAGAGGGGAACCCATGGCTTATCACCACATTTCTACAACATGGCTTCTCATGGCATCCATGGAGCCTTTTATATTATCTGAGCATTGGTGAGATTTTGTAAAACCAATAACCACTCTTTCTTGGGCTTTGATTTTGGCCATCCAACATCGTAAAACTCTTCAATAGGTCTCATTTTCTTACTATAAATGGAGTAAAATTTGCTAACAAGATGCTAAAGGTGACTTTTTATTGAAACATAAAGTAGCTGTACACATCATATGAAGCATCTTTCTTTTCATTTGTAATGATTCAATGAACTAAAGGTTTTTGCTAGTATGGATGGAACAAGATTGATTTTATTATCTATTTTTTCGAAGAAGTGTATCACTAACACCTCAATGTGCCCCAAGACCTTTAGGAAAATGACCAAATCATAAATTACTAAAGCTATCATTCTCATGCCTTATTCATCCTCTAAGTGTTTAACAATATAATTATGCAAGATTTCTTATGGGATGCATTCACTTTTGCCTTTTGTTTGGATATACGAGCTCACACCCTAAGTGGACACTTCTATACGTGGGCAAATTTCTTTTGAGATCTAAGTTTTTGACCTCAGCAATAGATCTTATCTAGATTAGAAATGTGCAACTATAGCAAAGGAGAATATTTTTTGATTATCGGAGTCATGTCAATCTTATTGAACATGAAATATCTATAAGCAAAGTCCTAAAATTGAACCAAAGCTCTCATCAACTGATCTTCCATAGGCACCTAAAGTAGTGAAGTAATATGATCATACTTTTCTTTGAAAGCATTTTTTTAGGTGTTGCTACACGACGCCAAATCTCGACTAGCTCGGAGATATTATTTTGTTAACGCCCCAATATTATATTTCAGGCAAAGTTTCCTCTTTAGATTCTTTCAAACAATCTATTTTTTTTCTTTAGGTTTTTTATGATTGAATTATCACCTTATTGACATATTCATATATGTTGAGCTCTAAAGCTGAGGACAACATAATTGTATTTTGAAACAAAACCTAAAATCTCCTAACTTTATTGGCACATTAAAAAACCCATCCCATATGCTAGTGTTTACGTTGATGCATGATCATTAAACAAAAGGTAAAAAAATAAATTAGGGTAACAATCATGTTAAAATAAACTCTCTCATGCATTCTAGTTTAAAGTATAATCTTTGGAAAAAATGGTATTGCTCTATCTAAGGTTGGCTTATTAAATTTATTATATGCAAGGCTCAAATTTGATAGAGGCCAAAAGGTTTCTAAAGTGTTCCTCACTGTTGTCCATGTTGGACTAGTAAGGCACCTTGATCCTCACCCATTATAAGCTTCAAATAAAATGGGTTTAATATGAATGGGAGTATTTTACTTACTATTACGAATGTTATTGCCTCACGAGAATATAAGTACTGTACTATCTCTTAAAATGGTCAGAGCCTGAGTATAGAGCTCATGCATGTTATGAATATGCTATTGTGTAATAATCCCTATTCTAAGTGCCTCACAATTTATATTGAAAATAATAAATAAATGAATGAAATAATAAAATGAAATGCAAGGAATTTTTGTCTCTATTATTATGATTATTATTATTATTAAGAAAACAAAATCAAGATCAAGGAAACTAAAGTTAAATACCAATTAAAGTCCTTAAGTCAAAATTTAGGATAAGATATAGTTAATTTTTGGCTTAACTCTAAAAAAAATTCGTCTCTAACAAAGTTGCTAAGCTGTAATAATGGTTTTGGGATCGCTAAACCAATTTGAAAACAAAAAAGAGTCACCACCAATCTTTTTGGCTAGGTGTAATTAACTACTTATTAAAACTTACATTTTCAATAAAATCTTAAAATTAATTAAAATTTATTAAAAAGATAATTTTTAAGTTTGTGAAAATAGTTTGGGCATAGAAGTATGGTTACTTATGGGAAAGTTTTAGCAACCCCACAGCGTTTGTAAAAAACAACGCCAATTAATTATGTGTTGTCTTTTAATTTTGACGAGAAAGTCTTAATTTTGGTATTTAAAATTTATTTTCTTTATTTTCTTTATTGCAATAAAAAAACTTATTTTTATTGTTAGTTGTTTACTTGAAAAATAAATAAAAACCTTGCATATTGAAAATTTCGTAAAATATTTCAATACTCTAGCAATATTAAGAGGAATTTTCTCACCTAAGAATTTCTTAAAAATCACTACTCAAACTTCTCAATAATCCCATCCTCAGCAGTTTATATTTATCTTGAATATTTATATTTACCATGTATATAGTAAAATAGGATGTCTATAATTTAATCCAAATAATATTTTCTAAAAATTCATTTCTTATTCTATTTATTAAAAAAATGACAAATCCTTATCGAAAATTATTCTAAATGCTCCAGTACATTGGCAACATTTTAAATAATTTTTTTACCTAGAGATTCCTAAAGAATCACTACTCGAATTTCATCCTCAGAGATTTCGTTTACTTTTATAATATGATGCACATAGATTAACTTGTGACGCTATTGCATTGCATAAAAGTTCATTTTTAAAAGTGAAAAGTAAATGAGAGTTTTCATCTTGAAAATCATTATGAATATTCCAATACTTTAGTAATATTTTTAGAAAAAATTTTTCACCTAGGGATTTTTTGAAAATCACTACTCGAACTTCTTAATAATTTTATCATCGAAAACCTACGTTACTTTCAAGAATATATAATACAAATGATAAGGTGCAATGTGCATACAAAAGTTTTTTTATATATTTTATTTTATTACATTTTTTATTGTTTTTTTAAAAGATATACTACTTATTTTCAATTTTTTTTTCGCTACTTATTTTAATTTTGTTTTAATCAACTAATTATTTCATAATTATTATTATTAAAATTTTTTAAGGGAACAAAACAAAGAAAATCTTTTTATTGAAAACATTTCTAGATAGCCCAATACTTTTGCAATATTTTTAGAAAAAATTCTTACCTAAAGATTTTTTAAGAATCTCTATTCGAACTTTCTTAGAATTCCATCCTTAGAGATTTTCATTTTATTTCCTCCCTTCTTGTTTTTATTTTATTTTTATTCAAATTCAAAATTTTAATTATTATTATTATTATTAATCTTTTTTGAAAATAATAGTTAATTATAATATTCATGTATTATTATATTAATTTCATTATTAAAAAGAGTCATTTTTCCTTTTCAATATTTCCTTTTTTTTACATCATCATTTAATTATAAATATAATTTTAGAAAAATAAATAACTAAAAAATCTTTTGTATTGAATACTTTCCTAAATAGTCCATTACTTTGGTAGTATTTTTTAGAAAAATATTCTTACTTAGAGATTTTAAGAAATCACTACTCGAATTTCCTTAATATCTCATCTTCAAAGATTCTCATTGTTGTTATTATTATTATTATTATTATTATTACTACTACTACTACTACCACCACCACCACCACCACCACCACCACTATTATTGTTATATATGTAAAAATTTTTTAAATATAAAAACTTAACCAATAAGTAAATTAAGCATGCATCAATGTTAAATTGCAATTAAATATAAAATAAAATTTGCATGGACATAAATGGTTAGAAACACGCATAAAAATAAAGTCTATTAATAAATAAATGTATGGCCTTAAGACATTGGTTTATTAATTAGAAAGGAAATATTCCAACTAAAATGAAACAATCGTCCCCACCTTCCCTTTATTTTTTTGGAAAACACATTCTCATTTTATTCTTGAGCCCCATGAATATTCTTTTATTCCTATTAAAGGGTTTGTTATTTCATCAAAAGGAAATCTTTTTTTTTTTACTCGAAACCAACAAAGAAAACCAATGAACATCAATGGACCCGTAGTTGGGCTTTTTCTTTTTTATCAGTTATGAGCTTTATTCCTTGGGTTTGGGCCTAATTTGATGATCAATTTGAACTTTTAATTGGATCAAAAAGTTGATCATTTTATATTATCCATTTTAAGTTTCATTTTTAGCGTTTCGTAAAAATAAATTATGTAATGAGTCCAAAAATAAAAGTCTTGGACCATGTGTTAAAATGAGCCGAATCAAAATGAAATTAAAATGATATTAAATTGTTACGGGCAAAATGAAATGTTTATAGTAATTGATATTCAGAGTTTAAGCTTGAGATCGGAGGAGAAAGCGTTCCCATCTCTTGTGTATGTGCTTTAGTTTTATAAAATTAGAAGTGCAAATTATAATTGTAATTAAATATTATGAATGACGTGTTTCCTTGTTTGCATATTTTCATTATATGCTCACCACGCAACAACGCACTACTATGTCTTCATAAAAAATAATACATAATAATTAAGTATATAGTTTTTTACAATTCCAAAAACAATTAGTACCATCAATCAAGTAAAGTTAAATGATGTTTGGTAATTCGATAATTGCTACATAATTTGAGTTTGGAAGTAATTGATCATCAAATATTCCACTTTGCAAGTAATTGAGTTTGGATCCAATAAACCATTTTGTTAATAAAAAGATTTTGGTTTTAATTTTAATGTAGATTATTGAATAGTATTTTCTTTCATGTTTATTAAACTAATAATTGAGGCAGGGCTGTATGGTGCAGTCATGATGAACGAAATGACAATGCAGTGACTAAGTTTTGCAGTGGTGATGCACGCATTGGGCCATATTTTTTTAGAAGACAAAAGAACATGGTATGGTATTGCCAGATGTCAAAGATGTTTAGTACCAATTATTTTATTCAAAACTTTAATGAAAATTATCAAGGACCATCACCTTTAACTTTAAAGATCACTTTGGAGGCAATTATGATTGGATTAAGACTTTGATATTGTTGTATAATGATTTTGTGGTAATCGGAATTAAGAATTATAGTGATGAGGGACATGGTACAAGTGGGCTATTGCATTTTAGGTGGAAATGATGGTGGCTTGGTTAGTTGAAATTAATAGGCTTTTAATATTTGTCATTTTCAAGCAATTTTTTTGGCAAGAAGGTTAAAAAAGTTTTTGAACAAAAATGAAATAATCATTTAAGTTTTTAATATTTTATTATAATTAATAAAATTTTAAAATTTTTATTTTAGACTAATTAAATTCTTAAATATTTTTTTTATTTAATTAAACTTTTAAACATTGATTTTTATTCAAATTAAGTCTTAAATTAGATGAAAATTGATGGTAACGGTTTATCAATTTTAGCTTAACAAAAACTCAATTGGTGAAAAAATATATATATATATATATATTTGATGGTTTAATTTATTAAAATAAAATTATAAGAGTTAAGCTAATTATTAAATTTTTGTTTCTGAACTTTTTTAGCCCTTTAAAATCTTTTTAGTCTTTTAATATTAAGGAATAGCTTCTAATCACAAATCAACTAGGTGAGCTTCCAGTACCCTAGAAACTTTATCTAGACAATAAAAAAGAAAATGAAAAATATTGAAGGAAGATAGAAGACGGAAGCGGGGAGGGGGGATTGGGGTTGGTCAGTAAAAATTAAGTTTGCAATTGAGATTGAATATCTTTCACTATTTGAACGTCAAATATAGGCTCAAAGACAGGCTTAAATGATGGAAAGCTAACATGAAGAAGACTGCACGAAACTCTCCAACTGGACATATTCATTTCAATACGACAGATTGAGCATTAGGTTATAGATGCCAAACTCTCTGCTTTTATTTTTCCTGATGGTGAAATGTGAAAACTGGAAAGTGATGCTTATGATTGAACCCCAAACCATTATTCTATTTAAAAATAATAAAAAAAAAAAGCTAAATGAGAGTATTATGTGGATAATTCAATTGATCTCATTTTTTTTTACAAAATTTATCTAATTAAAAATAAAAAATAAAATGAACAAAAACAAAAAATAAAAATAAAAAAATTTATGAAAGGTGCTACGGGACATTCTCATTAAGTTTAAAATATTAATTTCTAAAATTAAGATATCAAATAATAACTTTTTTAATATAATATATATAATAAAATTAAAAATAATATATGTTTTTATATATACTCAAAAAATGGGTTAGGACAAAGTATTTTAAACACATTTTTGCTCTGATTTCATTTTTCTTAGAAAATACAATCTCGTTCTAACTTAATTTTTAAAAAATCACTCCTATCACATCAGGATGGATTGAAACTCGTTGAATATGAACTATTTTGACATCTCAATCAATTGACACATTTAAAAAAAATTATCTAATTAAAAAATAAAAGAATATGAAAGATAAAAAACTAATTAAAAGTGTTTAGTGGACATTTCGATTAGTCTCTTTTTTTTTTTATCACAAAATTAATTTAACTTAAAAAATCATAAAAACAAAAAATAAAAAATGAAAAAGAATGAGAATGGAAAAATGAAGCCCATTGGGACACAACATAACTTTCCAATTGAGTTTAAAACATTATTATAATAAATTAAGGTGCTAAATAATAACTTAATTAATTAAAAAAAAAAGCAATTACGAGAAAAAATAAATAAAAAAAAGAGATTACCGATTACTATATGAACATTTAAATTGAGTTTAAAATGTTAATGTCTTAAATTAACTTTTAAAATATATAATAATATAATTAATATAATATATATATATATAGTATAAGTATAAATTTAAATAGATAATAAAATATTGATGATAAAAAAAAACTTTTTAATCAATAATACTTAATGGGATCACTAAAAACTTTTATGATACTAAAAAATATTCATCAAATAATAAAATAAAAAAAAGTAAATAAAAAAAGAAAAAAAAAAGCAAAAGACGTTATATGTGACATATCTTAGGTATCAAATGGATCACATAAAAATTTTTAAAATCTTTAAAATCTTTGTTAAATATATAAAAAAGAAAAATAGTAGAAAAAAAAAACAAATAGGTGATATACCCTTCGTATGAAGTGTATCCCATTAAAAAAATTTAAAATCTAAAAAAAAAATTTTAAAAATGAAAAAGAAAAATGGCAAAAAATTGGTCTTTAAAAATAAAAACTAAAAAAAAAAGCAATAACAATTTTAAAAAATTTAGAAAATTTTAAAAAATGAAAAGTTCCATGTGATAACCGAATTAAACTTTGCATAAAAAATTTATTTAATGGATGGATTTTAGAAAGGAAAACAATTGTTAAAGAAAAAAAAGAAAAAAAACTTGATAAAGTAGGTCTCACCAAAATTTAAATATTTAAAAAAATTGAAAAAAGTTATAAATTTAAAAAAAAAATTAAAAATTAAAAAAAAAAAAGAGCATCTTGTGCCACGTCACATAATAAGGGGAGGGAAGATGCTGTATATTATTAGTAAAATTTAAAGTATTGATTGATAGTAACATGATAACATTCCATCTTTTTTTTTTTTCAAGTTGTAACCATCAGGCTTTTATATAGGTTAGCAATGTCATCGAACAAGAATAGTCAAGCTATAGCTACCAATTGCCTTAAGGCCTGTCATATTGTATTTCTTTGATCAGCGTCACCGTCGAGTAGCTAGCTAGCCAGGCTCAGTCTTGACTCCGGTGACCATGCCGAAAATCTCTTTAGGAACGAGCCGAGAGGCTGTTCAGCCTGACTGCATTAAGGCCCTTGTGGTCGAGTTTGTCACCACTTTCCTCTTCGTCTTCGCTGGAGTCGGAACTTCCGTGGCCGCTGGTAATCAATTAATTAAGTTAATTTGCACCGTTATGATGGATCAACTTCTTTTCCAAAGGATTTTTTATTTCTTTTTTCTTAACGTGCTGTGATGAACAGATGAGATGGGCGCAAATACACTGGTGGGCTTGTTTGTGGTTGCGGTGGCTCATGCCCTTGTGGTAGGCGCTATGACATCGGCTGGACGCATATCCGGAGGCCATCTTAACCCAGCAGTCACGCTTGGCTTGCTTTTAGGTGGTCACATCACCGTGGTCCGATCTATCCTCTATTGCATCGATCAGTTGTTGGCATCTTCAGCAGCTTGTATTCTTCTCAAGTATCTCACTGGAGGATTGGTAAGTTTCAGAATTCTTAAGATTTTGCTTAAAACAACAACCCAATTAGTTTGACAAAGTTGATATCCTGGAATTTTCGAGTGCTTGACTCTAATGTTACAGATTTGGTTAACAAATTATGAACAAGCTTTTTCCTTACAAACTAATTTTGCCTATTAATTATTAGAAGAGAGCTTCTATATGTAACCCAAAAAATCTCAATACACCCATATGTTTCTATGATAAAAAGGGAATTTTATTTACAGCTCATTTAATACTATATACCCCTCAAATTTAAAATTAAATTTCCTATTCCTACTAAATACAGCTCACCCCTCACTTTTTATTTTCATTCCTACCCTTTCTCTCTTTTTCTTTTTTCACTTCCTAAAATCGAGTTTATCAAAAAAAAATATCCGAAAGGCTTTTAAATTTATCAAAAATGAATATCCAAGAAACTTTAAAAATTCTCAGATGTCTATTTTCGAGAGGCTTCAAAGCTTCTCGGATATTCATTTCTGAGAAGCCTCATTTCTTCTCGGATATCTATTTTCGAAAAACTAAAAAACCTTGATTCTTCTTGGAAATGGATATTCGAGAAGATATGAGGTTTCTTATATCTCCATATTTGAAAAGCTAGATTTCACTTTTAATAAAAAATCTTAATTATGCACTTAGGAACCCATTTGCTTGATTATGTGTGCGAATGAAATTGAAATCAATGTTCTTAACATGCATGGCAAATTGAAATTGTTTTTTGGTTTTGTATGGGTTTTTGATTTTCTAGGCTCAAGATAAACACATTTTTATGCCATGCATGCCAAAGGACTTGGTCTCTTCCATTCACACATATGATCAAATAAGAATAGGCACATCAATGACTCATATGTGTGCATGTATGCTAGTCCAAACTTCAATACACTATAGAATATTGTCACTGACAATGTCATCAGTAGATTAATAAATTCGACACTATCTAATCTTTCGGCCATTAGTCCTTATTGTCATATTTGCCAATTTGTTAAAGATATATTTTAATGACCTAAAGATTGATCCCAATTTTCCCATTATCAAGAATTTATAATTAAATAATATTTAAAAAAATTTATGTATTCTCGCAATTGGATTTTCGAGAATACAAATAACTCTTGAAAATCCATTTACAAGAAAACAATATAATTCTCAAAAATAGATTTTTCAAGAAGTGTGTTTTGTTCTCGATAATTCATTTGCAAGAATTATGTTGATTTCTCAAAAATGGATTTTTAAAAGTGATGATTTTTTGGTGTATAAGCTATTAAGAGGGTATTTTTGTCATTATAATAGGTTAAAATTAGCATTTGGTATGTGAGTATTTTTGGAAAAAAAATTGAAAGCATATAGAGAAAATTTGATGATGTATTTAAAACACCTTAGGACCAAACTACTCTTTTAGTAAATTACTTATTTAACCACACACAATTTGCCTTTCAATCCTTTCATCATTTTCATATTGTCCAGAATTTACATATCTATGTATATGCATATTTATGAGATTTCAAACTCATACGAATATACCTATCCTTAAGTGTTTTAAAACCAATTAATATACATATCTATAGATTTTCATATCTATCAGTTTTAAAATTATATAGATATATATTTTGAATCATATCTATAGATTTTCATATCTATAGATTTTCATATCTATCAACTTTAAAATTATACAAATATACATATTCATAAGCTTTCAAACACATAAAGATATGCATATTCATAAGACTTTAAAATACTACAAATATCCGTTGACATCCTAATTTTTTACAAAAATAAATTTACATAGGATTACAAACTAGGATAGGTATGAATTTTCATCCTCTTTTGAAATACGATGGAAATGAATTTTCCTATGTCACAAAACACAAAACAACCAAAATTTTAGATTTTAATATAATTCAATCAAACAAAAGTAAAAGATGAATTTCCTTTATATTGGAATCAATTTGCTTGAAGTCACTGGTTTTAAAAGTTGAGGTTTTAGGATTTGATTGAAGTAGGGGCCAATGAGAACGATCATTTCGCTCACCTAGGAGGTGGAACAAAGCAACCGTTATGCACTCCTAAGGCTAGAAGGAGCTCAGGGCAAAGAGGCACTGTCGCCCCTTTATTGTTTTATTAATGTGTTCGCTGAGCATGTTTCAACAATGATCTTTCTACAAGTTCACTTACGAAAATCTTGTTATGACTTCTCCTTCCTCTAAATGATAAGGTTTAGTGGACTTCTCATGACATTACGAATAGTGAACTACCCACATCGCTATTATTTGAATACTTCATGAAACCATTCAACCGACAGGAGTAACAAGCAGTTAGTATAAAGGGCAGGGAAATAGTCAAAATGAGTTGATGATTGTGCTTACTAGGAATTTCTCGTTAGAGACTAACAATTGTAATGATCTATCTCTATCACAATGAAAATTCAAAGATTACCTAGGCTTGTCGGCCAAGGCTATAAACTCATTGAATACATCAATGCAACGTATGTACGGCCTAAAACATATAAGGGTATCAGAGACTTGTTATTATCTCAAACTTTCTTGGCCTAAGTTGCCATAGTCTCTTTAAGAAACTAGCCACGAAGAATCACCTTCGCGTAGCTAGTTAGTAGGCAGAGATTTCGTTCGTTAATGAAATTAACCAAACAAATCACTCTAAGAATTTACAAAGAATGGTAGATTGAAGGTTTGAAAGTTAGAGAGGATAAAAGTGTGAAGGCAAATGTAATGGCTAAAGGAATTGGCTACGACAAGTAAATTTTTATTTTGTGTTTAAATTTGGTTGTTTTTAACAATCGACTATGAAAGGTAAAACAGTGGTAACAACTAGAAATTCTTTATTATAATTGGTTCTTTATTTAACTCTTTTTTTTTTTGTGCAGAGTATTCCAATTCATTCATTGAAGAGTGGAGTAGGCTTCCTTCAAGGTGTTTTATGGGAGGTTATTTTGACATTCTCCTTGCTATTCACAGTTTATGCAATTATTGTGGACCCCAAGAAAGGATCCATCGATGGGCTAGGCCCAATGCTTATTGGGTTTGTTGTTGGAGCCAACATCTTAGCTGGTGGAGCTTTCTCAGGGGCTTCAATGAACCCAGCTCGATCATTTGGACCTGCTTTTGTGAGTTGGGACTGGACTGATCATTGGGTTTACTGGGTTGGACCCCTAATTGGTGGTGGGCTTGCTGGGTACATCTATGAAAAATTTTTTATCGTCAAAACTTATGCTTCCCTTCCTCATGAGGATGAAGCTTTTTAATTTCCTGCATTATTGTTTCTTTTCTCTCTCAATGTATCAAGTTTCCTACGTGCTTCATTCCTCTAGTGATAATTAAAGTATTTTGAGTCTTTGTTTAGATTACCTCTTTGTGAATTAATTAATAACTAATCAAGAATTTTGTTTTCTTTCCTAAATATTTTATTTTAGTTATGTTTCGTCTTTCCTTGTATAGCTTTATTGGATCAAAATATAAACATTTTTATAAATTCCTTGGTGAATTGAGATTCATTTCCATATCTAAAAATGCAAATAGGGCAATATCTTTAATCAAAATGTATAGGAGAATCAAGGTCATTGGCCTTTCAGACAAATGAGAACTGAAGTCAATCACAAATGAGTAGTTGCAAGATGGTGATGGAGGCATAAAACAGGTGATAAGAATCCAATTAATGGTACTAAAACTTTTAGGTGTAAAGTTGTTTGCCAGATTAATACCCTTTTGGACTTGGATATTTCATATTGTTAGTTTTACTATAAAAAAAACATATATTTCATTAAAGTAGTAAATATATAAAATATGTATTACTCTAGAACTAAATATCTAGAATTTAACTAACTATAAGGGATTTTACAATATGAATATAAAGAAATAAATAACCAGTAATTAAGCAAATTTAATTTTTACTATGAAGTGCTCTTTATAGTTTAACACTCCTTCTTAAGTTAGAAAATGAATGTCATAAGCATTCAACTTGCTATGGAGATACTAAAATTGATGCTTTCCAAGTGCTTTAGTGAAAAAATTCATAAGTTGATGTGATGTGGAAACATGATTAATTTGAATAAGTTGTTGTAGTTGTTCATAGATAAAATGACAATCAAATTTTATGTGTTTAGTTTGGCCAGATAGACAAGATTTGTAGCTATGTGAAAAGTAGGCTTATTATCACAATGAAGAAAAAATGGTGTACATTGTTGAATACCCAAATCATGGAGCAAATATTGAGCCAAAGTACCTCATGACCAATTGCAGCACAGCACGATATTTAAATTCGGCCAAAGAACATGAAACAGTATGTTGTTTCTTGGTTTTCCAAGAAATTAATTAGTGAAGAATCAAATAGAGCACAAAAACCAGTGATAGAGTGATGAGTATTTAAACAACTAGCCCAATCTAAATCACTAAATACTCGAAGTTGAAAATCAAAAGCTGATGAAAAGAGAATTCCTTATCCTGGAAATGATTTAAGATATTGAACAAGGCAAATGGTAGCCTTTATATGTGGCTTTCGTGGTTGACTTATAAACTGACTAATAATGTGGACAAAATAAGTGATGTCTGGTCTTGTAATGGTCAAGTAAATAAGTATGCCAACCAAATGTCTTTATTGAGATGGATTAGACAATTCTCCTTCCAAAGTAGAAAACTTAGTGTATTGCTCCATAGAAATATATAAAGGCCGTGCTTATAGCAAGCCCGTGTTAGAAAAAAGTTCAAGAATGTATTTTCTTTGAAACAAATGAATTCCTTGTTTGGAGCGAGCAACTACTAAGCCAAAAAAATACTTTAAAGTGCCAAATCTTAAATTGGAATTATCGGTGAATTGTTTTCTTGAAAGACTCAATAACAAGGATTACTTTCAATAGCAACAATATCATCAACATAAACCAAGATTGCCATGAAACCACTATAAGAAGATTTAGTAAATAAGGAATAATCAACTTGAGCTTGCACAAAACCATTAGATAAGAGGGGTGAAGAAAATTTTGCAAACCATTACCATGATGTTTGCTTTAAATTGTATAAAAATTTTTGTAGCTTGCAAATAAAATGCTCCCCCTCACAAGAAAACTCAGGTGGAAATGACATATAGATCTTTTCATTAAGTTCACCATGAAGAAAAGCATTTTGAACATCTAATTGATGCAAAGGCCAATTTTAGGTAGATGCAATAGCTAAGAGTCACCTAACAGTAGTCATTTTAGCAACTGGCACAAAAGTCTCATGAAAATCAATCCTTTCTTGTCGAGTGTAGGCCTTGGCTACAAGTGTAGCTTTGTATTGCTCCATCAAACCATCTAATTTATACTTTACTTTTAAAACCCATTTAGATCCAATGATCTAATAGGAGTTTTATCACAAGGTAGATCAACACTGCTCTAAGTGTTATTATTTTCCAAAGCTTATAGTTCAACATTAATGGCATCTTTCCATTTAAGATATTTAACAGCTTCATAACATGTTTTACGCTCAATGATGGAAGTAATGCTTGGTACAAAAAAATTATAAGATGAAGATAATTTTTGATATAAGAAAAAAATAAAAATAAGATAGCATGAGCTTAAAGAAGATGATGGAAATGATTGAGTATGAATGTTGTTGGATCGATAATCTTGGAGATAGGTTGATAAACAACGAGTTTGTTATAATTGATTTGGTGGATCAAAAGCTATAAAAGGATTGACCAATGATGAATTAGAATTTTTTTGGCAAAGAAACATGTGGAGTCTATAGTGAATCTAATGAATCATGCAATGTGACACATAGGGAGGTAAGAATGTCCATAGGAGATGTGTCTTGTAAATGGGAATCAAAAGAATTGGTGTTTGCCACAGGAAAAGGCAAAGCAATGTTTTTGTCAGTGGGAGTGATATTATTCTTTTGTTGGAAAAGGAAAAAGTGTTTCATAAAAAGCAATGTCTTTACTAACAAAGTATTTTTGTGTTTGTAAATCATATATCTATACCCCCTTTGACACAAAGAATAACCAACAAAAATGCATTGTTTAGCATATGCACCAAATTTGACATAAAGAATTTATGTTTTCTTATTTGGTAAAAAAATGAACATAAATTTTTATTTTTAAAAAAATTATGATTTTATTTAGATTTAAAATTTAAATGTTGAGTTTGATTTTGTTAATTCTTAGGAATCAAGTTTTTACAAGAAGGAAAAGAAATTTTGACAATATCATGATAGATTTAGTTGGTATTAAAATATTTCAAATTGAAAAAAGATTCAATCCCTATATAAAGAGCTTAGTTCTTAGTTAGAAATCACCAATAATAAAAAAATCAAGAAGCAACACAATTAACAATCATCAAGCAATAAAAAGTTCAGACTTTTTAGGAAGAAGTTTTTAGTCAAAGGGAAAAAAAAAAATAACCAAGCAAAATTTCGTGGCATTTGCAAAAAACATTGCTAAAAGTGTCGACTATACTTGCGTTAAGGAAAATAGCAACTTTTTTCAAAAAGTTGCTAACTTAATAGCGTTTTCAAGCACAAATGTTGCAAAATTTAAATTTCCTCATTTAGTGACATTTTTGTCACAAAATGCCACTAAATTTAGTGACGTTTTTGGACACAAACTCTACTAAATGAGGAAATTATAACAACATTTTTCACTACAAATGCTACTAAATTAGGAAATTTTTTTTTATTTCAATGTTCACTATTATAATTATAAAAAAATAGATAAATATTTTTAAATTCATAAACTGAATATTATAAATATTTAAATATCTAAATACATAATTCATTCTAGCATGTATGTAATACAAAGTTTAAGACGATAACATTCAAATTATTTTAGTACATTAATTATAAATTTAAAATGTATGAAATTGATGACTGCTTATACTTAGAGCACTGCTATTTGACGAAGAATTTTTTTAACTACAATCACTAGCAGGGGTGTAATTGATTGAGTTTGAGTTAATATAGTACAAAACTTGAGCTCAAGCTCGAGTTTGACTCCAAATTCGAAGCTCGAAGCTTGGCTCGAACTCGATCAAATTTTATTTTTTTAACTCGAGCTCGATTTGAGATAGAAATTGAGCTACTCAAGCTCACTTGATTAGGCTCAATTAACATGTAAAGATAAGGTCAATTCTTATACTCAACAAAAGCTCAATTATTTGTACTCAAACTAGAACTCGAGCTTGAGATTTTTTACAACTATTTTCTATCAAACCTAATAAATATTATATTTTCAAGATAATAACAATAATAATACCAACAACAACCACAATAGTAATAAAAATAACTTACACAATAACCAAATCTAAGCAAATAAATGTCTCATCAAATGATTCAAATACTACACATAAATAAAAAACATATTGAAACTTACAAATTAAAGTCTTAATTGAAATAAATTAAATATCCAAGTAAATAAGTCTACACACAAGTTACAACAAACCAACAATAATATATATGCTTGTCATGGTGGATATTATGTTTTCAAATGAACGTTTAGCCCATATTTTTTTTCAACAAAACTATACAAAAGAATATTAGAATCTTAATTGTATGCTTTGGAAAAAGTCAAGTTAAGGCAACTATCAGTAATCTACCAAATAAGCTAGACTCATCTAGTGAGTTGATTCAAGCAACTAGATGGTATCTCATTAATGATATGTATACAAGCAAATTGTACTATGAATTTATAGCTTATACATATAATTTTATTGATAATTAAGATGACTAATGAAAGGGGAAAATATTTCCATATGCATCTTCCATTGAATTATGCATAACTTAAAAGCATTATAGATATTAATTATCTTACTTTTATTGGGTCAACCTTAAGCAGTCACTAATGAAAGGGAGAACTTGAGTGTGGGACAACGACAACTCTTTTGCCTTGGAAGAGTCCTATTTAATATCAATAAAATCCTAGTATTAGATGAAGCTACAGCTTTAATTAACTTTACAACGAATAAGAGATTTAGCAATTTCTTTTAAATGTTTGTAATAAATTTTTTCATTATGCCATTGTGAAGATATACATTAGGAAATTGATGAAAGAAAACTTTCTACTTGTCAACAATATTAACATTACACTAGTAGATTATTAATTTCTTTGGAGGAGTCAAGTCTTATTTGTATGAATTTGTGGTAAAACAAAATGTTGGGCTTTATGTATTTTTTTTTCTAATATCCATGGTTTTTCTTAGGATTTTCTAAATAATTATTATTGAAAACGAAATGAAAAGAAATTAGATCACATTAGCTATAAAAAGTGTCAGTTCTTATCCTTTCCCGTTGATTTATGTAAAGGTAAAACACCATGGTCTAGTAAGTTTGACATTATGGGTACAAAAATTTTTATCATACAATATTTATTATAACAATCTAACACTAAGAAACATATGTGCTTACAAATGCCTTTCATTAACTAACAGAAGGCAATGATCTAGCTTCTAATCCATTGTTAAGAAACGAGATGGTAACTCAACCAGCCTGGGATCAAGGGAGTGAGAAAGACTAAGCTAGCATTAGAATGATGGTTAGCTAGCTACTACACTAGTGTCAGAAAAGATTAGGAGAGAGTGAAAGGAAAAGGTGCCACAGATGGGGTTTTTAATGGGATGGGGAAAAGATGGGAAAAAAAAGGAAAGAATAAAATGATAGATTAGGGTTTTTTAGGTTAGGGTAAGTAATAATTTTATAAATAAAATAATAAAAATATATATAAAATAAAAAAACTCAATTAGACTCATGAGCTATTCGAGCCAAATATTAATATACTCTAACTTGGCTCATTTGATAAGTCGAGTTGCTTGAGCTCTAGCTCAGCTCGATAATTATTGAGCTGAATTAGAGTTTTAGCTGAATCGAATATAAATAGCTTGCAAGTATTAATGTATTATTTACACCCCTAATCACTAGCATACTCAAGAACCTATTGAATAAAACAAAATAAGTTTTTACACTTAATAGTAAGTTATTTCTAATATTAAAAAAAATAAATACTAATAAAATACAAAATGTAACTAATCTTGCAAAACCAAAAATACAAAGCTACTCCTATAGACAAACCATGACTTCATGAACTAGAACTAAATCTAAATGGCAACAAAGTACATGATGCAAAATTAAAACAAGTGAAGAACTAAAGTAAGAACAAGTTTAAACTTTAAATGTGAAGCAAAAATGCAAAAACCCAAAGTGCAAGTTGAAGCTGAAAGTGAAAAGAAAATCTAGAAATTGAATTTGAAGCTATTGATCTAGGTCTAAATAATGCAAAAGCATGAGCTAAAAATTAGAGTAGCATGTAAAGAACTATAATATAAACTAATTTCAAGATCAGAAACCAAAGAGAAATCATAAAAAATTACTAAAACAAATCAAAATAGAAACTAAGTTGCATCCAAATTTTACTAATTCAAGGAGAGAAAAAGCTAGATCTAGAAACTGCTAAAGGGAATACACTAGAACTAAGTTAAGGTAAGATTCATTAACAAGTTTATCATAAAATTCAATAAAGAAATTGCATCAAATAGCAAGAAATCCAACTCATTGAACTAACAACTCAAATAGTACATAAATCTAGAAAAAAAAAAACAAAGTATGTTCGAAGAAATCTAACCAAATAATAGGTAAATTCGTAAAAGTAAATGCAATCAATTGAAAACTAGCAAGAAAACATGTAAATCTAAAAGTGTGAAGTAAAAAAGAAGCAAACCAAATACCAAGAAAGAGAGTAGATCCTTACTATGCTGTCATTTATGCAAAGAACTAATCTGTCAACTGAGTTTAAGTGTAACTTTGGAAAATTTTCTATACTTGTATGGATGGAATTTGAAGCTAATTTTTTAAAATTAAAAATCCATTAGTTAGGAATCTAAAAAAAATTTTTTGGCTTAAAACAAGTTGGAATTCATGAAGAACTAATCTAAAAACCACAAAGAGGTCAAAATCATGAATTTTAAAAAGAACTAATATGTCAACTGAGTTTAAGTGTCATTGGAGAATTTTTGTCTTTGTGTGGATGGAATTTGAAGCAAATTTTTTTTTTCAGAATTAAAAATCTATGAGTTAGGAATCTAACAAAAAAATTTGGCTCAAAACAAGTTGAAATTCATCAAGAATTGATCCAAAAACCACAAAGAGGTCAAAAACATAAATTTCAAAATAGATTTGAAGAACACATGAATTCAGTTGAAATTGAATGCAAAAAAAGTGATAAACTTGAATTTTTTTTTTAAGAAAATCTGAAAGTACATTAAAATTTGATAAAAAAAATGTAAATTTGCATGGGCCATTCTTAGAGTCCTGACAAACATAATGGGTCATTCTAAACCAATAGGAGAAATTAAATCTGGGTTGAGAAATGTGAGCCTACTAGCCCTTGATCTCCAGCTTATCTAAGTGATACTCCATGTTGGGTAGAATTTCAACCAAGTGGACTTTTTTTACCCAACTTTACTGTCACTTGTTGAAGATTTGGGTGAAGAGGCAAGCCTATTCTTTCACAAAACAAAGTTCAAAATATGCTAGAAAAAGAAAACTTGATCTTAATTTCAAGAAGAATTAAATATGACATATTCAAATATCTACTCACAGTCCAAAGCATGTGCAATTATATTCCATCATAGATCCACCTACCTGAGAAGTCCATTAACAAGTTAAAAATTAAAACAATGCAGAAAAGGACTAAACCAGACACCAAACTAGAGAGAAGTATGAAACACCAGTTTGGTCCCATGCCTACTTAAAACCCCCAAATGTTCCATTATGCCATAATTATTAAACTTTTCTTTTAGTATTAGTTCTTTTTAATCTTTGATTAGGTTTTTTATTTTAAGAATTTTGCTATAAATCATTTGGGAAGCTTCAAACAATATAAAGCCAAGTGTTCCAATGGAGCTTATAATATCAAAGTTCATAAGACTTCTTCTTTTCTAGCTAGTTTTTTTAAAAAATTTTATATTTAAATCCCATGATTCCTTGACACATTAAAAGCCACTAGGATTTTGACTACGAAGCATATTCAGGTTATGACATTAAACATGACATATGAGGCATGAGGAATGTTCAAGTTCTTATTCACTTTGCAAATAGTAATTATTTTTATATAGTCTTGCTTCATGGATGTTGCTGAACACCCATATTTTTCCTCTTATTGAACAGCTATGATAGATGAATTCAACTCCATAAAACCATTATTTATGCATAAAAACTACAATCAAACAATTAAAAGACACATTTGAACAAAATCCAACTAAGAGACAAAATATCTTATAATGATCCATTAAGAAACATAAAAACATTGATTACCTCAAAGAGTTAGCATTATAATTTTTTTTTTTTTTGAAATCTCTTTTGTTAGTTATTTAGATTACAAAGCAAGTAGTTATTTTGACTGACCTCAAGGCAAAGAACTTGGTATTTAAGTTCTTTGTTAGTTGTAGGATGTGCACAACTTGAAGCCTTATATCTGGATTGTTTTACAGATCTCACAAGATCTGATTTGCATATGCTCTTTATGAAGTGATGTAAAATTAAAGGAAAAATTGTCCAAAACAAATAACTACAAGAGCATGTCAAAATATAATCATAGCCCAATGAGGCATGTGATATATGAAAAATACAAAGAGACTCATCAAATGCCAAGAAAAGGAATCTTGAAGTTAATCCTATAGATAATCTAAGACATTGAGCATTGTTATAAAGATACAAATCCTGACATAAATGTAAATAAATATTAAATACTATTTTTACATAGTAGCACAAAAGAAATAAGGATTATAAAGTCCAATGAATAAAATCTTAAAACGAATAAATTCATAACCAAACTTAAAAAAAAAAGCTAGAACGGTGGGGCAAAGCCAATAACATTGAAAAACTTAGTTAGAAAGTGACACTAATTGCATGAAATATAAAGTATCTGGCCTCACATTGTAAGTATAAGGTAGCAACCTGGCAAAAAAAGAATTAACATGGAGCATGATGCAAAGCTGAATATTGATAAATTGATAGTAGATAAATGGAACTTGAATAACTAAAAAGTCATTAGGAAGAACCTTAGTAGATAAAAATTTGACTTTTAAATTATCATTCTTAAAAAAACTTTTTGTTTTCCCTAACAATTGTTGGGAATTTACACTATGCAATCAAATCAAGGCCTTTTTTCAATTTGAAGCAAAACCAAAATTAGTTTATTCCGGTAAGTAAAATGAATTACATTTGAGTATTAAAATCAATTAAAAGTCAAAGACTCAAAGTTATGTTGACATATAGACCCTTGGCTTATATGATTTAACACCCAACATAACTATTTCCTAACCAAAAAGTATATGAGAATCCACTAAACTAGGGAAAAACCAATATACAGGAAAATTAGAAAAGAAGTAACAAAAAAAAAAAAGAAACAAAGACTAGGAACATAGACTTCATAGTAAGCATTAAAGTTCAAAAATATCAATCGAATGACTACATGAGTCAAAATAAGAATTGAGTGAACTTTGACAAATTCCCTTGCTTTAATTCTTATAAGAACTTTGAATAACTAAGCTTAATAGGCCAGTAACAAATGGAGCTGAGACGTTAATGCGAGAGGAAAATTCAATTCCTATAAAACTAAATACCTACTTTTGCATGATAAGCTCAAATTTGTACATAAACACCTACAGACAAATTAAGTGATTCAGTGAAATCTAGAAGTCTCAAACTTTTTTAATAAAAAAACTAAAAAGCAAATAACAATATAAAGTTGCTCCAGAAACTACTTCGTGGATACAATATAAAAATATCCAAAACCACTAAGCCATACAAAAGCATGATCAGGGTAACTATGAAAGAGCATTATCAATCAGTAATGAAAAAGGATTAACATTAATATTTAGACCCTAATCAAAAGTAATTCAAGTTATAAAAGATTTCTTGTTTTATGAATTTATGGACCTAAAAATATTTGATAAGAGATACTACGAATGGGCATGATTTGCATGAAACAATCAAGTTAAGAACAATAAAAAATCACGACAAATAAAAAAACTAGTAAAATCAAATGCTTCGGTTGTTGTGAAATTAAAATTTTAAATTTCAAATTTCAAATTTCAAATATCAAAGTTATGTTGATTGTAAAATTTTTATAAGATTTTAGGACACAAAAGAATTCATAATGAAAGAATGGAAAAAAAAAAAACCAAGGCACCACCATACATTTAATAGTGTTTAGAGTTGGTAAATATACTAATCTATTTATTCAAAAACAAATCTACAAAACTATTCCACAAACCCATGAAAAAAAAGAATAAAATAGAAATAAGTAAATGATAAATAAATTAGGAGCTGCAAATTGTGGGAAGGCTTGAGGAACATAAAAGAAAATGTGGGAAATCCAACGATAACTTTGAAAACAAAATTTGAGACTTAGACTTTTACTTTGGATCCCATTAATTGGTTTTTACTGATTATATAAATTAGAACTATGGTTCTTTGAAGTTTGGTAGAGCACTGATGTTGTTAATCTGTTGTAGATGGAAGTAAGAAGGATAAGAATGGCACAGCAGCAAATGAACGGCAAAGCTCTTAAATGGCAGAGAAGAAAAAAGAGTGGGAAATGCAAGGAAATCGAGCCCTGGAAAATTTTAGGGGAAAGAGGGCCATGTTTCAAAATTTGGGGAAAATTAGCGACGTTCATTGAAAAAACGCCATTAATTTTCTCCTTTTAACAGTGCTTTTTTTAAATAAAAATGCCATTATTTTCTTTTTAAAAGCAGCATTTATTAGGTAAAATGCCACTAAGTATTTTTAAACATTGAATTTTTTTCCTAATCCAATATATAAAGACGTTTTTCATACAATTATTTTAAGTGGTGATCTGAAGGTTAAATCCCAGCACCTACAATTTTTATATTGTTTTAAGACTGCAATTTTTTGGTTAAAAAAGAAAAAAAAATAAAATCTTGTCTGCAACTGTAAGGATGCAAAAAACAACCTTATGATGGGATGTAAATGGTTGGTTCCAAGCCCCATTAACATCCCAATGACCTAAAGCTTTAAGCGTTAACATGTCGCTCTCTTGAGGCAAGTCATTTTCTGAAATCGAGTAAAGCTTCCCCGAATGCTCTTAGGTATTTGTTAACTTGGACAAATCTCAGCTGGGTAATGGCAAAGAAATCAAACATGAGTATCTAAAGGGCTTCGATTAAAATGTACTCCTATCACCTTTTACTTCACAAGTTGAATATGTCTGCAGAAATTTTTTTTTTCAGTTATGTTCATAAGCAAAACTCAACAATAGCAGAAATAAAAGGAAAAAAAAGATTTAAAGTTGGATTTGATGTCAGGAAAATTGTATTAATCCTCAAACTAAACCACCGAAATAAACAAATAAGCACACACGATAGCTGGTGAATCCCCTTCTATAGCAGGAAGACAAGACGGCTTGTTTCGTTGTTTTTCCAGCTTGAATGTATCAGTTTCAACATATCTGTTGTTATAACAAATAGTCCAGTTCCCATCGACGCCTTTGCCTAAATACAAAGCATGTAGCATTCCTTCTCCTTCTACCCAGACATGACTTGACCTTCCAAACATAGATTTTGTTGATTTTAATCCACCAAAAAGAGGATTTGGTCCTGCAATAATAATAATAATAATAATCATCATCATCATCATCATCATCATTTTGACCACTTTTTACCACAAAATTAAAAATTCCATCCATTGATACACTATGAAGCATTAACAAGTAACATGGATATACACCACATGAATATTGTTGGGCAAAAAACCTCCAATTCAATCATGCCAGCGGAACCGAAATCAAACAATCAATTAATTACACAAGAGACAACAATTTAATGTAGTTTGTTTCAATCAACCTACGTCCACAGATGAGAAATAAGATTCACTAGTTGTAAAGAATTACAAACATACATCAAAACATATCAACCACTCAACAATCAATACCCATAGACCCTCTCAATCTCCTCTAGTCCTATAGAGTATTTTCAATCCAAACAAACACATACCCATGTGCACCATTTTAACACAACCAAACACATACCCATATATACCCATATATCATACCTATACACTCTCAGTTTTTTCTAGTCCACTCATAAACAAACATACACACCCATAAGACGTAAAGCTCCAATACTCCCATGGGGTGTCTATCCCACAAAATCCTACAACTCTCTTACATCTTTTTCTCATACCTAACCCTATAGAGACTTCACCTATTTATAATCATACAAACTTACCTATTAAGAATCCTCTTTCTCTTAGAATTCTTCTTTTGTAAGTCATCTTGCCATCAAACAATATCTAGCCAATCCCAAACAAATCTTTAATAAATCCTAAACAAATCTCTTATGGGATTTGAGTCATTATTCCTAACAATCTCCACCTTGACTCAAATTCCATTAATCATCTATTTTCATGCTAGACATGCTTGGCTCCACCTACAATGGAAGTCTCACACTCATCTTCTCTTCTCTTGTGTGTCTTCACGCTTTATGCAAATCGATCCTCAATCCTCAAAACATGAACTCAAACTCTTCTTTTGAATCGTCCTCCTTTAAGCTTGCCTCTTTCCATGTCTCGAACTATGTTCTAATACCACTTGTTGGACAAAAAGCCTCCAATTCAATCATGCCAGCGGAAGTGAAATCAAACAATCAATCAATCACACAAGAGACAACAATTTAACGTGGTTTGGTTCAATCAACCTACTTCCACAGATGAAAAACAATATCCATTAATTGTAGAGAATTACAAACATACATTAAAACATATCAACCACTTAACAATAAATACCCAAAGATCCCCTTAATCTCATTTAGTCTTATAGAGTATTCTCAACCCAAACAAACACATACCCATGTGCACCTTTTCAACACAACCAAAAACATACCTATATGTACCCATACATCATACCTATGTGGACTTTCTAAGTCTCCTCTAGTCCATTCACAAACAAACATACACACCTATAAGACGTAAAACTCCAACACTCCTATGAGGTGTCTATCCTACAAAACACTACAATTCTCTTACATCTTTTTCTCATATCTAACTCTGTAGAGACTTCATCTATTTATAAACATATAAACTTACCTATTAAGAATTTTTTTCCTCTTAAAATTCTTCTCTTACAGGTCAAACTTGCCTATTAAGAATCTTCTTTCTCTTATAATTCTTCTTTTGTAAGTCTTCTTGTAAATCAAGTAATATCTGGTCAATCTCAAATAAATCTCTAACAAATCCCAAATAAATCTCTAACAAATCTCAAACAAATCTCTTATAAGATTTGAGTCATTATTCCTAACAAATACCACAATATGATAAATTTTTAAAAAATAAGAACATGTATGTGATTGAATATGAAAATAAAAAATATATTTTTATACAATAATATACAATTATTAACATATTTAAACTTTTTTTAAAAATTTTTCATTAAATCATTCCTCATCTTTCTTATCTTTTATGTTCTATCTCCTCTTCCTTATCTTCTTTTCTTTATGTTTTATTTTTAGCATTTGATTTCCTTATGATTTAAGTTTTACTCACGGTTAATGCCAGATATATATATATATATATAAAAGTCTTAGTTTCTTTATTTTTGGATTTTTAGCATATGATTTTCTTAGAATTGAGGTTTTGCTCATTGTGGATTTTAAATTTAAGGAAAAAGGCAAAAAAAAAAAATCTTTCATCCTACTTCTACTTAAATGTGAACGAGTTTTTATCATGTTTTAATTGTGTTCAATTTTTTTACTTATTTCGATATGTCAAATACTATCAATAACATGTACTACATGGGTACATTGGAGTGCATGGCGTGTCTTTGATTTCATGGATGACAAATCATATTCATCATATAAAATAATGAGGGATCAATATCAAACCATTTCTTATGTAGACATCCTCTGGAAAGCAATCAAGAATTCCCCTTCCATGCTTGTGATAAGAACAGCTTCTTTCAATTCATCAATTGAAGCAAAATTACCATGTTTAATTTGAAGACCTAATCAGTACAGTACACCATGAGCAATTACAAAAGTGTAATTCATTATTTTAAGGCCTAAGGTATACCTGGGATAGGAGTAATGGCTCGTCAATAAACTCAATGTAGAATCAACAAACGCATTAAGTAACTTTACAATGTTAGGAAAGTGGTGTCCAGTCCCATGTAATTTGGTTAGGACCAATCAAATGCCATAGACTTTAGTCTTTCTTTTTACATAAAGCCCTAGCTATTTAGTAAAAAGAGGTGGGGACTATTTTAAGATGAAAACAAGGTAGCGCTGTAAACCAAAAAATAAAAGGGGAAAAAAAGCTAAAAAAATAGAGAAAAAAGAGAGAATGGAGAGTTAGTTGAATGGAAGTTGATTTGTAATTCGATTGAGCTGAAATTTTATCAACAGATTTATGATTTAGAGTTCTACATTCTGAATAGTGAAGATCAGGTTTGAAGCTCTCTAAAAATAAATCTAGGGTTATTTGTTGAGTCACCTATTTGGTGAGATTTTTTCAATTGTCTTTCTAGTTGTTGATTAGCTCTAGTTTTAGCTAGAGAATAACTTTGTATATTCATTATTTGATAGTGAAGATTTTTGTAATGGTCCGTGATTTTTCTCCTCTATACTGAAGGGTTTTCCACATAAATCTTAGTGTACTTTATTTTTTTTACGTTGTTGATTGTTGATTGTTGTTTGTTGTCTGTTACTGTAAGTTTATTACGATATATTATTTCTATGTTATTGTGTTTATTGGTTTAGACCTAACACATGGTATCACAGTGAGAGTTATTTTGAGACATCAATATCGAAGTAGCCCAAGACAAAAGTAAATTCTATTTGATATCATAGAGGTCGATACAGGTTCTATGATAAAATTGATAGTATCAAATTATTCAATTTGAAAGCCTATAGTGGAAGATCGTTTATACTATAAAGATTTGTATAAACTTATATTAGGTGATTTGGCTAAATCAGCAAATATAAAAAATAAAAGCTAAAAAAAGTTAGATAGAAAGATACTGGTTACAATTAGAAAATGGGTTAATATCAGCGTGTTTCATCATATAGTGCAAAAGACAGATGCCTACACTATTTGAAAAAAAATTAACAGCATTGTATAAGAGAAAAATAGATATGAATAAAGTTATGATTGTTAAAAAGCTTGTAACTTTACAGTATAGGGATAGACAATCGATTATAGAGCATTTAAATAATTTTTAAGATATATTTCATCGAATGACTATTATAGAGCTTAAGATGGATGATGAAATGAAGACATTGTTTCTTTTGGATTCATTATCAGATAGTTGAAATACTATAGTTGTAACTGTTCATAATTCAACTCCTGATTACAAGATGACATTAGAGATGGTAAAAGATAGTATGCTTAATGAAGAAACAAGATAAAAAGATTTAGACTTTAAAAATCAAGCTCTAGTCACATAAAATAGGAGTAAAAACATCGACAGAGTTCTGAACATAAAAGGTCATAGTAAGTTTAAACATAAAACTAAGTCTAGAGATAGAGTGAAGTATTTCCATTATGGTAAAGTGAGTCATATAAAATAATACTACAAAATCTTAAAACAAAAGCAAAAAGATGAGAAAGGTAAGAGTTCAAATAATGGCAATGTTGTATAAGTGAATTCAAATTGTGATTCAGTTACTTTGATTTACACACATGGTAATTGTAATCATGTTGGTGATCCTGACATTGAGTGGATAGTTAACATAAGAATGACATATTATTATATTCCTAAGAGAGAATTGTTTACAACTTACAAAATAGAGACTTTGGTTGCATTAAGACAAAAATAAGAGTGTGTCATAGATTGTTGGTATTGATGATATTGTTGTACAAACTAGTATAGGTCGCATGTTGACTTTAAGGGATGTTAGACACATTTTAGACATGAGAATAAACTTGCTTGCTATTAATGTCTTTGATAAGAAAAGATGTAAGAGTCAACAAAAGAATAGGCAATGGAAGCTTCTCAAAGGATCTATGATAGTTGCAAAAGAAAAATTATGTTGCACAATGTTCAAGACATGGATACAATTGAACAGGAACTAGATAAATACTGTTAAAGATGATGCTTCAACAAACTTGTGACATAAGAGGCTAGCACACATGAGCAAGAAGGGGTTATAGGTTTTAGCAAGGTAATTTCTCATTCTTTTAACCAAAGTATGTCTTTTGATTCATATGATCATTATTTGTTTGGTAAGCATCATAAAGTTTCTTTTCATAAGAGTTTTCAGAGAAAAAGATAGATTGAAATTAATTTATTTCGACGTATGTGGTCCCATTGAGGTTGAGTCATTACGTGATAATAAGTATTTTGTTACTTTTATTGATGATACTTCACGTAAGACTTGGGTGTATATGTTAAAAAATAAAAGTCAGGTATTGCAGTATTTTCATAAATTTCATGCCATGGTAGAAAAGATAACAAGGCTGCCCTTAAAGTATATTTGGACTGATAATGGTAAGGAATACACATCCAAATATTTTGAAAAATACTGTTTAAAGCATGAGATCAAGCAGAAGATGACAAAACCTAGAACACCGTAGCATAATGGTGTAGCTGAAAGGATGAACCATACAATTATGGAAAAAGTCAAATGTATGTTGAGGATGGTAAATTTACCAAAGCCATTCTGAGGTGAAACAGTTAACATAGCTTGTTATTTGCTTAATAGATCACTATTAGTTCCTTTAGGCTTTGACATTTCAGAAAGAGTGTGGATAAGAAAAGATGCTTCATACTCTCACTTGAAAGTTTTCGAGTGTAAAGCATTCATGTATTTATTGAAAGAGCAAAGATCAAAGCTTGATAGTAAAGCCACATAGTGCATGTTTATAGGATATAGTGATGAAGAATTTGACTACAGAGTATGGGATCCAATGAAGAGAAAGACAATCAAAAGCAAAGATGTGATTTTTCATGAAAAAAAACCATAGCAGACTTTAAGAAAAATGAGAAAATTACACAGTTTACTATTGAGTGTGATGTTTCAATATTGATAGGGGTTTCAAAGAAAAAAGCTACAAATGATGAAAATGAGTAAGAAACAATACTTGGGGATATGAATAAGCTAGCCATAATTAGTGATGAGCCAAATGCAATTAGTTTTGAGTAAGAAGAGCAATCTTTTCTACCTAAGAGTGTTGAACAGGGTAAGCAGTCCTCTCCATCAGAGAGTGTTAAGTAAGAAAAGCTACCTTCGACATTAGGTAGTGTAGAGTCTTAGCCTAAGAGATCTACTGAAGAGCATAGGCCATCTACGAGGTATCTAAATTCAAATTTTAATTTAGTTACCAATGAAAGGAAGACAAAAAGCTTTCAAGATGTACAAATTACTTCGGCTAGAGAATATTGGTTAAAAGTAATGAAAGAAGAGATAGAGTCATTATAAAAAAAGTACTTGTAATTTTATTAAACTTTTAAAAAAAAGAGGTTGTTGAAGAATAAATGGGTATTCAAGTTGAAAAAAGATGGTGATAAGCTAGTGAGGTACAAAGCTCAATTGATGGTGAAAACTTTTTCTTAAAAATCAGGCATTGATTTTGATGAGATTTTCTCTCCAATTGTGAATATGAGTTTCATTCAAGTAATACTGGGATTAGCAACTAGTTTAAATCTTAAGTTTAAGCAACTTGATGTCAAGACTATATTCTTGTATGGTGACTAATAGGAAGATATTTATATGAATCAGCCTGAGGGTTTTGAAATAAAAAGAAAAGAGCACCTAGTTTGCAAACTAAAAAAAAAAAATTGTATAGCTTAAAACAAGCTCCACGATAATGGTACAAAAAGTTTGATTCTTTTATAGTGACCCATAGCTATAAAATAATGGCAATGGATACTTGTGTGTATGTCAAAAAAAATTTTGATGGTAGCTTCATTATTCTTTTATTTTATATTGATGATATGTTGATTATGGGATAAGATACTGGTATGATTCATAGGTTGAAAGAACCATTATCTAAGTCTTTTAACATGAAGGATTTAGGTCCAACAAAGTAAATTCTTGGTATAGACATTATTCGAGATAGGAGAGTAAGAAAACTATGGTTGTCACAAGAAATGTATGTTAAACGGGTGCTTAGTAGATTCAACATGTAACACGTTAAATCAGTTAATAGTTCATTTGCCAACCATTTTCATCTGAGTAAGAAATCTTATCCGATAACTAAAGAAGAGCAACGAGCTATGTCTAGTATTTCTTATTCTTCTGTAGTTAGTTCTTTGATGTATCTTATGATTTGCACACGACTTGAGATTACTCACACAATTGGTATAGCGAGTAGATTTTTTACTAATCCGAGAAAAGTTCACTGAAAAGTAGTAAAACAAATTTTTAGATATTTGAAGGGTACTTCAAAAATGTACTTGAGTTATGGAGCTTCACAACCAATTCTAGAAGGATTTACTAATGCTGACATGACAAGTAATCTTGATAGTAAAAAATCTATTTCATGATATTTGTTCACTTTTACAAAAAGAGCTATGTTTTGGCTCTCTAAGTTACAAAAGTGTTTGTTTGTCAACTACAAAGGCTGAGTATATTGCAACAATCGAAGTAGGTAAAGAAATACTTTAGATGAAACATTTTTTCTTAAATTAGAGTTGAATCGAAAATAGTATGTGATGTTCTATGATAGCTAGAGTGTTTTAGATTTGAGTAAGAATGTCATGTACCATGCTAGAATGAAGCACATTGATGTTAGATATCACTAGCTATATTTAATGATTAAAGAATAGCAGATACTGTTGAAGAAAGTTCATACTAATGAGAATGTAGTAGCTATATTGACTAAGACACTTTCCAAGAATAAGCTGAAGCTCTATAATAACTTGACTAGAATGCTTTCTTTGGCTAAGGTAAACTCTAAATGAAATTATTATGGTGATGAATCTCTTCTTAATGGGACTGAAATGAAAGATTGTTAGGAAAGTAGGGTCCAACCCCATGTAATTGGGTTTAGACCAATCAAAAGCCATAGGCCTTGATCTTTCTTTTTACATAAAGCTTTAGTTATTTAATAAAAAGAGGTGGGGGTTGTTTTAAGGTGAAAACAATGTGGCACCACAAACCAAGAAAAAAAGAGGGAAAAAAGAAGCAAGAAAAATAGAGAGATAAAAGAAAAAAAAAGAATTAGTTGAATATAAGTCAATTTGTGGGCAGATTAAGCTAAAATTTTGTTAGCAAGTTTACGATTCAGAGTTCTACATTCTAAACGGTGAAGATTAGGTTTGAATCTCTCTAGAAACAAATGTAGGGTGTATTTGTTGAGTTACCTATTTGATGAGATTTCTTTAATTGTCTCTCTAGTTGTTGATTAACTTTAGTTTTAGCTAAAGAAGAACTATCTATTTCCATTATTTGATAGTGGAGATTTTTTTGGTGGTCTATGATTTTTTCCCTCTATATTGGAGGGTTTTCCACGAAAATCTTAGTGTGTTTTATTTTTCATGCTTTGTTGATTATTGATAGTTGTCTATGATGCTGGGTTTAGTGTCATATATTGCTTCTATGTTATTGTATATATTGCTTCAAGCCCAATAGACAAAACCATTCTTGATGGCTTTTGAAATGTCCATTCATAAGGGAAATTGCTGTAATTAAATTTTTCAAAAATGACTTCATGAGAACACATGCACCCATATGTCATGAGTGACATTATTATAAATCAGTAATTGCATTGACAAACCTTCAAACTAGAGAAGAGAATGGTCTTGAAGTGATGAAAGTAGTGTGAGATGTAGGGTTTCTAAGCAGAGCAATGCACTTGAAAGGCCACAAATGAAGCTGCCATAGCTCTCTATCTTAATCTCTCTCGTCTCGACTGCCTTAATTGTCACTATACTTGTTAGGACTTAGGAGTTTTACAACTAGAAATAAATAGAGAGTAGTAGTAGGTGTAATTATACCTTTTACATTATTAGCTTCTATCAAATAGATGCTTGTTTTGTTTCGACTTGTTTTTATATCTTTAAATTTAAAGGTAGATGAACTTGATATTTAAATCTAAACTTTATGTTAAAAGGATAACTAACGTTGTTCTATATTTACAAATTTCTTTTAAAACCATGTTCTTAGTTACGAGCATGTAAAAGAAAAAAAAGACTTCATTTTTTTCTTATATTTTCTTTCTCTGTTAATGACAACAATTCTTTTTTTTTTTATATATATATATAAATAGGTTAGAGTTATATTATTCCGAGTTTTTTGTCATTTGCTATACATGCTATTGTTAATCAAATTATAAATCATAAACTAATTTTTATATTTTTAAAATAATGAAATTGAAATAATCATTATAATATTAAATTAAATTGAAACGTAAATCTAAATTTAAAAAAAAAAAGTAAATACAATAAAATTTTAAATTGAATAGGGAATAAATACTTATTAAGTCTCTATTATTATTTTCTATTTATAAGCTTTTGCTAGAAGTCCTCTAATATTATATCATCATTTTTATCCTTTTTTTTATATTTTTATATTTTGTCTTTTTTTTTTCATTTTTTCGACTTTGGATGATAGTTTTTTATTCGAATCAAATCGAATTTTGCATTTTTCTTATTTTTCACTGTTGGTTTTTCATGGACATTCTTTTTCACTTCTTTGTTGGCCAATTTTTATCTTTATTGAAATCTAATTTTACCTGGACACATTTTAGTCAATCATGATGTATTTAAAATCGAGAACTAATTCATATCAAAAAATTTTTAGGGATTTATGAATATTTGAAATTGAAATTTGAACTAAAATAACCAAAATGCCCTATAGCCAAACTTGATTAAACTCAGGTCAACTAGTGAAATTCACTATTGAATAGGACTATCAAGGTTTAGGATTAATAAAATTATGATTTGAACACTTGAAAATCTGATTGGACCTCAAGAATGGTGAAATTACTAAAATACCCTTTGTGAAATTTTCGTTATTTGATGTTTTCAAAGTTGGTTTTTGGTGAAAAACTCCATATCAACTTTAAATATTATTTCATAAACTTTGATGCATTGAAAATATTGATTGGACCTAAAAAATGGTGAAATTACCAAAATATCCTTTAGGGGTATTTTTGTCATTTGACCTTTTTTAGTCTTTTTTCGTGAAAAGCTTCAAATCATGTTTGAATATTATTTCATGAATTTTTATGCATTGAAAATCTTGATTGCATATTAAAAAGAGTGAAATTAAGAAAATCCCCTTTAGAGGTATTTTCATAATTTGACTTTTTCAAGTTTCATGAAAAGCTTCAGATCTTTGTTGAATATTATTTAATAAATTTTAATGCATTTAGAATCTTGATTGCACCTCAAAGGAGTTAAATTACTAAAATGTCCTTTAAGGTTATTTTCGTAATTTAACCTTTTTATGTCAGTTTTTCATAGAAACTCCATATTATAGTTAAATATTATTCTATGGTTTTTTTTGTCTATTAAAATCATGAAAATAAAAATTAGGTCATAAGAGTTTGAGACAATCTTGAACAAAGCTTAAAAGCATTTTAAGGGTAAAATGGTTTTTTCTCATAAGGTAGCAGCACTAGAAGTCAAATTGTGTATTGTACTTTTTTATAGTCATTGATCTTAAAAGGGTTTAAGCCTTAAGGTCAAGATTGCATTGCTTGATTACTAAGCTTGAGGGAAAAGACAGAATTACTATGGCCATTAGATGGAAATTGATTGAATGGCTAAAAAATGGGAGCTTAGCCTTTAAATATATCATAAAAGGTTGAAAAAAGAGAAGAGGCAATGGTTATTGGAGGCGTGAAAACCAGGAAAAAAAAGAGTAAAAATAAAAAAATTAGAAAAAGCTAAGAAAGTGTAACTTTCTTCCCTTTCATATATTTTCCATATAAGCTTTCACATTGATTCATATAGTTTTCTTTTATCTATATGATTTTCCAAGGAGTGATAACCCTTTCCATGGTTGTTCTCTTATACATTTCTCTCTTGATTCAATAGTTCAACCTACCAAGCTAATGGTATGTTTGAAACAACAAAAAATCAAAAAGTAATAAAATCTTTGTGAAAAGTTCATGGCCTAGGGTTTCCACGTCTTGGTTGAAACTCCCTATTACTTTTTCTTGTGGTTTGCTTGCTTGGCTTGAAATATTGTAAAGTGTTTTTGGTATTGGAGATTCTTATTTTCATATTTGTTAACCATTTGATACTATATGTTTGTTGTTTGACAATGAAATGTTTTTTAGTGTTTTCATTTTTGGTAGTTCTACAAATGTTTGATAAAAATCCTTTGACAATAAAAAAAGTTTTCTAAGCTAGTTTTCCAAATATTTGAAGTATATCCTAGCAAAAGTTTATGGTTGTAGGAAAAGCCTTTGGAAGCATTCTACCAGGCTCTCCTTTAGCATAGCTGAGACTTCCATGCAAAAAAAAAAGTTTTTATGGCTAAATGTTGTCACAAGGTAACTTCTTGCTTTAGTTCTTTATGGAATTCAATGTTCTTCGAGGGGTAAATTAAAATTTTCAGAATAAGAAGATGGAATTTGTAAGAATTTTAGTGATTTTAAATTTCTTTTCCAAATGTTTGTTATAAATCCTAATATTGGGTACATTGCCTATGTTCATTGGTCAATACAAAATTACCTTGCCATGGCCTTAATGGTCTCGGCCTAGGCCTTTCCCACCATGGCTTGGCCAAAACCCCTTTCCCTTTATTGTTTCTTTCTTTTTTTTTTTGGTTAATTTATTTTTGCATAGTTAGTTTACAAAATATTTGTGAAATTGCCTTAACTATTGGTTTTCCTATTTAATTCCACTTTGTGCATTAAGTGTTTACATGTAGTATTGATACCATGTTTATTAATTGTCATGTGCATTATTCATGGGACAATTGAATAACCATCAAGCCCTAAATGATTTTCAAAAACCATGGTTTTTTGCTTTGTTTCAAAAGTTCACCTAGAGATTGGGGATTATGGTAAACCTTAAACCCTAAAATTAAACCCAAAATTCTAAGCCAAAACCTTAAAACCAAACCTTAATGCAAACCTCAAAACCAAATCATAATCCAAACCCCTAAACCCAAAGTCAAATCCTAAACCCTAAAGTCAAACTTTAAAACCAAAGTCAAACCCTAAACCCAAATTTAAACCCTTAAACCCTAAAGTCAACCCTTAAACCACAAAATCAAACCCTAAAAGGGCTTTTGGCTCATGGATTTTTGGACTCTGGGGGAAAGTTTAATCTCTAAGAAAATGTGATATCGGAGGAAAGTAGTCATTTTTAAAGCATCCCATTTTCAAATTTCTTTGTTTGGTTAGGGGGAATATGAATTTATTAAATTATGTATTTTTACCATAATATCCTTACAACCTTGAAAAAAACCTTTGATTTTGTTTTAAAAAAATGAACAAAACAAATGATGTCTTTATGATTAAATGAATGAAGAATTTTATATATTGTTATAAAATTAAAATTGTACCAATTACTAAGTTTATATAAAAAAATGCAATAATTGATATGGAATTTTAAAAAATATCTATACTCAATTACGGCGTTTAATTAAAAGAGACATCATAATTGCTTACATTTAAAAAATAACTATACACAATTATAGCGTTTAATTAAATAAAATGCCATAATTGCCTACTTAATTACTTATTTTCATTTAAATTATTTTCATTTAAATAAACATCGTAATTGACAAAGAAACGTTGTAATTAACTTAACAAAAATGGTGTAATTAACAAAAATTTTAAAATACTTAATTACAGTGTTTTAATGAAAAAAAAGCTATAATTGATTGCAAAATTTTAAAATTTTAACAAAGAAATGCCATAATTGACAAAAAAAAAAAAAAACGTTGTAATTGACTTAACAAAAATGACATAAATGCAAAAATTTTAAAAATACTCAATTATGGCATTTTAATTGAAAAACACTATAATTGATTGTAAAATTTTTAAATTTTAAAAAGAAATACTGTAATTGACAAATAAATGTTGTAATTGACAGTAAAAAAATGCTGTAATTGACAAAATTTTAAAATACTCAATTAAGGAGTTTAGACAAAAAAAAATCATTGTAATTGATTATTAATTATGGCATTTCATTATTAAAGCACTAACTTGACAATTACTGCATATATGTAATATAAATGACAATAATTTATTATAGAATATATGAAATTAAATAAAAGAAATCTACCAATTGCTATGTTTTATTCAAAAGAAATGCTGTAATTGACTTAACTAGAATTTAATTTCATTGCCAGACTTGCTTTTCAAAAGGGTAACATAGAAAATATTTTTTATTGACAACAAATGTGGAACTCGAGCAACTTTTCACCCAGAATCTTTTATTTTGGAACTATGGGCATTATTGAAAATCTAACATTTTTACAGGAATCGAATAACTTTGAACCAAACATGAGAATTAGATACCCATAATCAAGATTCTAGAGGAAATTTGTTTGATTCTTCTGAACCAAATGCCCCATAAAGTCAAGCCCTAAACCCTAATACCTTAACCCTAAACCCCAATACCTTAACCCTAAACCCCAATACCTAATCTTATACTTAAATCCTAAACCCCAAAATATAACCTAACTCTAAACCCTAACCTAACCCTAAATCCTAACCTAAACCCTAAGGTAAACCTTTAATCCTAAATCTAACCCAAACCATAAATCTTACCCAAACCTTACATTATTTAAACCCAAAAACAAGCTAAACCCCAAAACCTAGAACTCATTTCAACACCCAAAGCCCTCTATAAATTCAAAGGATTTGTATGAAAATCTCATATGAAATAATCTATTCCTGAATGTTACCTAAAGGAATGGGTACTTAGGAAATTTTATTTGATTAAGCTTTTCATATAATTCCCTAACCTAAAATAATAATAAGACTAAATAAAAAAGAAAAAAATAAAAATGGCATCTTAAGTATAAATGGTTACACCTAAACTCTACCTAGAGATTGGAGAGATGGGGGCCTCTTTATATTTAACGACCTGATTCAAATTTTCATCTCACTATCATGCATAACATACATCTGTATACATTTATTTTTAGATTTTTATTTGCATTCATTTCACACATTTATGTCTTTATTATTACTATTTATTTGTTAATCGTAGTATTATCAAAATTTTTTCATAAAATGTTTTCATGGAAAATGTTATTTAAAAATAAGGATTTTGAATAAAATTAAAATAACATTCCCAAATAAATAATTCCTGGTACTCTACTTAGAGATTGGTGAGTCACTAGCAATTATCATCTATGAAAAATGTTATCTTCATTTTAAAGGAATGTCATGATGAATTTTGGACAAAAAGAGTTATCTTTAAATTCTATCTAGATGTTAGAGAATTTTAAGATAATTTTTTAACCTAAAAATTTTCATAGTATTCCTGAATAAGGTTTTTTTTTTTTTTATCAAATAAAATTGATATTTTAGAAAGGAATTATCATTAAATCTCAAATTGAAACCCTTTTTATCTTATACCAAAGGATAACGCCTAATTAATTGGTACATTTTTAAAAAAGCATTATATGGGTGCTAGTTTTTCCCTAAACATAACCGAACTTTTGAACCCAAATTTACTTTCAAATACCAAAATATATATTTTTTTATAAACCTTAAATTTAATTTTGATTTTATTAAAAAGATAGCTTTTTAGGTGACTAATCACACTTAATAAAAAAGATTGGTGGTAGCTTTTTTTATTTTAATTATGAAATTTCACGTTCTTTGGTAGGGTTCATAGACCTGTATGTTGAGATAATCTTCAACTTTATGGATTTATGAGACAATCAATCATCGTTTAACTCATTGAAACTCTTATTTTTCATCTATCACTATTAGAAATTTGTTCAACATTGATGGAATTTTATTGATAGAATTTTTATGTCAATAGTTATGACAGATTGCGGACAAATTACTAACAAATCATAATTATAAAAGAACCAGAGAAAAACTAATGAAATTTTGATGGAATATCGATAGAATTTAGTATTCCGTAAGTAAATATGAGGCAAGAGTTTAAAAAATTGGCACGAGAATTACCCGACGGAATAATCCATCAATAATAGGTTGATATCAATATTCTTAATGGATTACTAATGGAATATTTTATCGATAAAAATTTTTCATAAAAAAAATAAAATTAGACTAAATTATGCAGTATAAAAAAAATTAATTCATAAAATTTGGTTACTAATGGAAATTCCATTAATAATCCGTCGGTAAATACTATAAAACCTAAATTCCCAAATCCCTTTCTTACTTTATCCCTCCCTCATCGAAATCTCTAAATCCCTTGAATTCATTTCTCCTTGACCCTTGTTGCTCTCCCCTTCCCTTTCCAAATTGTTGTCATGCTATTGCCAAAACAAAATTGGTGTTCCACCTAGTGAAGTCGACTGCCATCCTTCATTTTGATCCAGTTGTTGGCAGGTATATTCTCTCTCTTTTTTTTTCTTTTTTTATGTGATCTTGATACTAGAATAAAAAATAATGTCTTAATAATATATCACAATAAGACTTGGTGCTTTTTGAACTTTATGAAAATTCTAGGTTTATGTCACCGAAATATTGTACAATCCTTATTTAGTAGTTGTCTTTAAACTAGGTAGATTAGTTTAATGAACAAAGTTAATGCAATCATCAGTTTTGCTAGTTTCTTATCATAATTTCTTCCATTATTTGGTTGAAACTAACTGTTATAGAACTTTGTGTTATGTTCATTATATATAGTTTTCTTATATATTCATAATACATTTTCAAATGTATTCTAAAAATATCTCTTAGTTCAAATAATACATGGCATGAATCAGAGTAGGTATAATTGAAAAAGAAGATTAGTATAGCAATTATTTGATAATTTAAATAAGCTTTGGCTTTCATAAACAAAATCGGTGGTAGCATTTCTTGTGATTTATTTTGGTTTAATTGTTTTCATTGTTCAATGTGAGCCATAATGATTACTTGATTTGGATGTTAAGCCTAGCTTAGAATCTATTTGTCATAATTTATCACTTAAGGTTTGATTGAAAAAACTTGTAATTATGAATTCCATGATGATTCAAAATAAGAAAATGACTTCTTTTTCCTTTTTATTTATCATGTGGATGTATAAGTAATTGTGTATTTGAAGAAATTTCCATAAATTCATTTTTTCTTGAAATAAAAAAGAAAAAAGATTATGATGCGTGATTGTAATGTTCATGTTTCTATTCAATCAACTTGAATTGCTTTTTCTAATTGTAATGTGTTAAATGGCTTATAGTACATGCTTATGTTTAATAATATGTATGTATGTGTCAAATGGCTAATGGTTATAGTGTTATGTGTCATTTGGCTGATAATGATGCATGCCTGTTTGTGTCTTATGATGTATGCCTACTTGTGTCTAATGGCAAATGGTTATAGATGCTATGTGTCAAATGGCTTATGGTGAGTGATTGTGTTTGATGATGCATGTATGTATGTGTCAAATGGTTAATGATGCATGTGTACGTGTGTCAAATGGTTAATGATGTATGCTTATATCTAATGATGAGCGTACGTGTGTTAAATGGGTTATGGTTATAAATGTTATACATCAAAAGGTTGATGGCGTATGCTTGTGTTTAATGATGTGTATGTGTGTAGGTCAAATGGTTGATGGTTGTGAATGCTATATGTCAAATGGTTGATAATGCATGCTAGTGTCTAATGATGCATGCGTGTACATCAAATGGCTGATGATGCATGCTTACGTCAAATAATTAATGGTGCATGATTATATCAAATGGCTAATGGTTATGAATGTTGTGTGTCAAATAACTTATGGTGCATGCTTGTGTCAAATAGCTAAAAGTTTGTGCTTATGTTTGATAATACATGCGTACGTACATATGTGTGTGTGTGTCTGATGATCTTTATTATCCCATTAATTATGAAATAGCTATGTGAGATGAGCAATGTTTAATATCAGGTTTGGTTATTATGATGCTAAAAGCTTGCTCTTAGAATCATTTTTTGTATATCTATTTACATATGTGAAACAAATACTTTTTCCCTTTGATTCTCTTTCTCAAATTCATATATTTAGGAAAATCATACATGCTTTTCATTTTCATTTTAATGAATATGCTTTTTTTCATTCATTTTCATGGTACTTACTTTTATTATTTTCCATTTAATTGATTTTGAATGTAGAACAAGCTTTAAAGAAGTGTCTCAAAGAAAATATCCTACAGCACCTCGAACTACGTTGAAAAGTCTAGTATTTGAGGTATTCTTCAATCATTTAAACCAAAAATATATTATTTTTGTGTTAAACATTGAACTTGGTTGTAAGGTGTTGTTTTTAATATGCACGATGAATTTTTTAAAAATTTTTGTGCCATTGATGAATTATTTGTTAAAATAAGCCGATAATTACCTCATCTTATCTTTTACATAATATTGTAAAGTATACCAATAATTGCTAATATGGTTAACCAATAACAAGGTTGAACACTTTATAGGACTTCAATTATTTTTATTTCAATTTAAAAAACTAAAAGTTATGTTTTTTGAACATTTATGATGATTCAATTAGGGTTCAAAATGGACAATGATCACATTTGGATGTATTCTTATTTAGATGTAGATGGCTACATTAGTCAAAACCTCTATGATGGTCTGGAAGAATTTAAACCAAAAATATATTATTTTTGTGCTGAACATTAGACTTAGTTGTGAAGGTGTTGTTTTGTAATATGCATGATGAATTTGTAAGTTTTTTATGCCATTGATGGATTATTTGTTAAAGTAAGCTAATAATTACTTCATTTTATCCTTTAGATAATTTTGTATGTATATCAATAATTGCTCATATGGTCAACTAATAAAAACGTTAAACACGTTATAGGACTTTAAGTGTTTATATTTCAATTTAAGATACTAAGAGTTATGCTTTTTAAACCTTCATGATGATTCAATTAAGGTTGAAAAAATGGACAAAGATTGTTCTTAGATGTATTCTCATTTAAATATAAATAGATATGTTAATCAAAACTTCTATGATGGTGTGGAAGAATTTATTGGATATGCTTTTTTTCAACCATACTTTGTAAGTAACGAGAAGATTAGGTGTCTTTATACCTAATGTGAGAACAAAAGGTTTTTAATAGTAGACACTATGTATGAGCACTTTTATTATAAGAAGTGTACTCTTGGTTATACAAGTTGGGTCTTACATGAGGAGCCAGAATGATTATAGATGTTATCTATCCTGATTTTGGATGGATGCTTCTCATGCAAGTGAGTTAAAAATTAATGAGAAAGATTTGAGTGTAGATGCGACAAGCTTTTATTCTTTGTTAAATGATATAGATGAACCATTTTGGTCAGACTGAATAAAGCATACAATCTTTTTTGCTATGTCGTAACTTTTAAATTGTAAATCAAAGTTTAACATGAGTGAGTCATATTTTAATCTTCTGATAAGCATAGTGAAGGATATGTTGCTAATAGATGATAAATTACCAAAAAACTTCTATGAAATGAAAAATAATGACAAAACTTAGACTTGGTTATAAGAAAATTCATGTATAAGAAAACAATTACATGTTATTTTATAATGAAGCAGCAAATTTAACATATTGTTTGGTATGTGGTTATCCGTTATATTTAGAGAATAAGTCTAGTGGTGAACAAAAAACAAATTCTTTATAAAATCTTACATGTATGCCACTAATACGGAAGCTTTAAAGACTTTATATGTCAACTAAAATTGCTAAATATATGAAATAACATGCCTATAACCAAAGTCATGACGATGTGTTTCGACATCTTATTAATGGTGAGGCTTAGACACATTTCAATCGTAGCCATGAATCATTTACACTCTAAAATGTAAGACTAAGATTTTGAGCAAATGGTTTTTATCCATTTTGTCCTAGTGTGAAACCATACTCTTGTTGGTCAGTAATGTTAGTGGTAGATAATTTACCACCATAGTTGTATATGAAATGAGAATATATATATTTGACTATGGTCTTTCCAAGAAAGAATAGTTAGGGGCGAAATATAGATGTTTCTTTAAGATCTTTAATAGGTGAGTTAAAATTATTATGTTTGAATGTTGTTATGATGCATCATGCTTATAAAAAAAAAACAAAAGTTTTATTTAAGGATAGCTATTTTATAAACAATTAATGATTTTCCTGCATATGGTATGTTATTTTGATGGAACACTCATGGAAACTTATCATGACCTTATTGTATAGGATGAGAAAAATCTTTTTGATTGGCTCATGTTAAGAAGCCTTACTTTTTCGATTGTCATTATTAGTATTTGCCTTTTGATCATCCTTCTAGAAAGCAAAGATATAAATTTCAAGAACAAGTTGAGTGTGACTTCCTTATTGTTCCATTATTAGGTAAAAAATTTTTGGCTTGGTTAGATAGCTTTCATGATATCATATTTGGCATGAAATGTAGTGATCAGTTGTTAAATGATTTTGGTGATAGTCATAATTGGGTGAAAAAAAGTATATTTTAGGAATTGCCCTATTAACATACTAATTTTATTTGGTACAATCTTGATGTGATGATATTGAGCATAATATCTTTGACAATGTCTTTAGTAAAATGATGATGTTAATAGCAAAACCAAAGATAATATAAAGGCTAGACTAGATATGAAGGTGTATTGCAAGCAATCTAAGTTGAAATTCGTTGAAAGGAATAAGAAAGTTTTCATGTCTAAAGCTTTTTATACTTTAAACAAAAAGTAGAGAAAAGATGTTTATGCATGGGTTAAAAAATTAAAACTTCCTGATGGTTTTGTATCAAACATAGCTCGGTCCGTAAATATAGCTTATTGTAAGTTTTATGGGATGAAAAGTCTTGATTACCATGTTTTCATATAATGATTGCTCCTAATTGCCTTGCATGATTTGTCTAACTCTATTTGGGATGCAATTACTAAGTTATTTCATCTTTTCAGATTTGTGTTTTATTGAAATACATGTAGATTATAGGAAAATATTGAAAAATAATATTATACGAACAATTTGCAAATTAAAAAAGATTTTTTTTCTCTAGGTTTCTTTAATTCTATAAAACATTTATCGATTCACTTGCCTAAAGAGTCAAAAATTGGTGGACCTATTCATTATCGATAGATGTATCAATTTGAGAGTTAATATAGTTTAGTTGTTAGTCATTAACATTGATTTAATTTTCCTTCAATAACATTTACATTGTGCTATGATGATGACTAGGTTTCTTCATCATCTAAAAAAAAATGCACCAATCAAGCATTTGTTAAAATATCTATATGTGAGGCATATGTTATCGATGAGATATCCATTTTTTGCTCATTCTATTTTGATCCATCAACAAGATTGAATCGAGTTTCATGTAATAATGATAGGAGAGTCATGGAACCTAGAGGACATTTTTCAATTTTCACTCATCCTGACCAAGCATTAGGTCCACAAGATAAGTCTCGATGGCTATTAGTGGATAAGCATACCACGACACACTTATATGTTTTATTAAATTACGAAGAGATAAATCTTTACATTAAGTATTATGTTGACTCTATAATATATGTTGCTAGTAAATTGATAATTTTTTCTAATTTTTAATTGACAATAATAAGATATTTAATGACTCAATGAAAAGAGAATTTATGTATATAAGTGATGCAAAAGTAGAGAAAGTACATTGTAAACACCCCATTTTGTCTGGGGTTAATTTTTTAGGATTTGGCTTGGTTTTCGTTAAATTAAAAAAAAAAAGAGTTTGATTTGGTTTGTTGTCTAGTATTTTAATTGAAAAATGGAATATATTGATCTGAAAGGTGGACTTGGATTAAAAATCTAATGTTGAATTTGATTAGGAGATTCAAACAAAGAAAACATTTTCCTATTGTAATTTGTATTAGAGTCCTATAAAAAGGTCCCATTAGGATGAAATGAAAACAATACCAAAAAAAAGAGGTAGAAAAATCATAAAAGAGTCTACAAGAAAGTTGGCAAGAGGCAAGCAAAAATCGTGGGTCAATTGGCATGAAGTTTCTGGCAGTATTGCTTTCTTGTTGATTTTTTTTTTTGTTTTGTTGTGAAAAGTTGTTATTTAGACTTTAGGATTAGTTAGGAATTAAAAAAGGTTTAGATTTGGAGAAAACAAAAAATAAAAAGAAAAAAACAACTTTGTTTTTTTCTTCTGGGTTTTTTCTGGGAAAATATGGGATTTTCTAGGTTGGTTTAATTTTTCGATCAATTTTTTGGTGACTTTTTTTCGAATTCTAGAATTTTTTTATCATGATCTGGGTTTGCTTAAAGTTTCTGACTAGTGTTCAAACCAGTCTAGAGAGAAGTTAGAGGGCAATTTTTTAGAGAGAAAAAGCTAATAAAAAAAGTGAAGCAAAGAAAATATTTTGAATTTTTATACCTTCCCTAAATAGCACCATTTAGGCTTAAAAGAATTTTGAGAAACCATGCCTGACCTATCTACAACCTGCAAATGGACCCAAGGTAAGGTCTAACCTATTTACATGACTTTCCTTTTCTATTTTCTTTGTGTCTCTATTTTTTTTTCTTTCTTTTCTAATTTGATTATTTAGTTATTTATTTATTTATTGTAATATTTACATATTTGTTTAATTAATTTGATAAACAAAATAAATTATTAGGGATTAATAAAATTTCAGCTAATGATGAAATTTTAAACAAGTTAAGGGAATGTAATTTTCTTAAAAATTTCCAAGTGAGAGAACTTTTTCTAAATTCGATCAAGGCATTGGAGGATTTAGAAATTGATTTCAATATAAGAAATTTTATTTATTTTTAACTTGAAAAATTAAAAGTAGGAATAAATTTTGATGATTTTATGATTGATTAAATTGTAATTTTGATTATTGTACTTTTATTGATTTGTATATTATATTAAATTGTGTATATTACTATTTTTTTTCATAAAATATTTAATAAATCTAACAATAAAGCCACTACAAGGAGATATGCATGTTACTTGAATGCTCTTGAGGTGAAGAATAATTTTAAGAGATCGACCGAAGTGTTGGACAAAACCTAAAAAAAGTCAAATATTTAAATATTGAAACTAACAAAAACACATAAAATAAATATTAGAAATAAGTTAAGACCATTGAATTAAGGCTAAAAAAATAATGTGAAATTAATTGGTACCATTTTAGGATGGGCATTATGGGGGTGCTATAATTTTTCTTACATGTAACCGAACTCGTGAACCCAATTTTGCTTAGAAAATCAGAACCTAATCTTTTTAGGGACCTTTAGTCGAGCTTAAGTTCTCTTTAGAAGGTATAGCTTCACTTAGGTGGCCAATCACACCTAGATAAAAAAATATTGGTGGGAAGTCCATGTTTTGTGTTTAACATGTTGGTTCAAGGACTTACACATTATGATAATTTAGTGACTCTACTAGAAACTTAGAGAGTCAAGTCAATTTTTAATCTTAGATTATTTTAAGCCTTATGTGAATGGTTTTAATGTACTTATTTTTATTATTTTTCATGTTTACTAATTTGTTTGTTCATTTTGTTTTATCTATTTTTTGAACAGGAAAGTTTGTTTAATTAATTTTATGTTCCTTGACACACATTGCATGCACTTCATGCATTAAGCTCTCTACTTGAGTTTTGTCTTCTTTTAGGAGGGAGTAAGCACTTATACTTTTGCAAGGTGATAATTTCTGTGTGAGCTAATGAAAACTCCCATTCAAATTAAACCCTCTCTGTTTAAAGCCTATCATGTGTGAAGATTTGGGTGCCTTACTAATCTGTAATGGACGATGATAAAGGAAACAATTTAGGACCTTTACACTATCAAAATATCCAAAACCTGCATATAAAGTAACCTAAGAAGCCTCCCATAAGATAAAGCCATGCCTATCCATTTGTCTAGAAAAACCTAAATTAGGACAAAAAAAGGAACATCCTAACCTTTGTGTTTGTTGTAGTTATTTCACTTGATTCTTTTTAACATGCATTTGCATCATTTAAATGTCATAACGAGTAATTGCCATATAACAATTTCTTAACAAAAAGTTCTCACTTACATCCATGGACCACCTAAAGCAATTTAAGTTTATTATTCCACCAAATGAGTCTTTAACCAACCTGAAAGTTAGATTAGAAGAAGTTCAACATAAAGAAGGTGATCGTTTACTAGCTAATTACAATTTTACCATCCCAAAAAGAGTTCACCTTGATCTCATGAAAATTAATCTGACTAACCTTACTAATATTTAGAAGCTATAGGATTGCACAAAGAAAGAAGTTTTCCAAAAGAAATATAATTTAGCGTTACTTCTACAAGTAGCTATAGATCAACAGCTTATTAGAATCCTGATGCAGTTTTGGGATCCTTCTTATAAATGCTTTACATTTAATGAAGTCAACATGGTACTAACAATTAAGGAGTATTTAGTTTTGCTTCGTTTTGATTACCAAAATTTTAACAAGGTGTATTAGAAAAACAAGAAAAGTGGGTACTATAAAAAGCTCACTTATATGATTGGTGAAGATGTACAAACCATTGATAACTATGTGAAAGAAGTAAGGGATGGTAAATTCATCCCTTTGAGTGTTTTACGAAATTTCATTTACAAGCACTATAATGATGAAAAAAGGCATGAAATTAGTGGCCTTAGCGATTTATGGGTTAGTGATATTACTAAGAGCTATTGGATATATTCATGTTGTAGTAGTGGACTTCTTTAAACAAGTTGAGTACTATATAACTCCCTCTCCTGCAATATTGGTAGATACACTGAGATCCTTGAATTATTGTTGATGAAATGGGAAAGGACACTTTTTTAGAAGTGCACAATTATTGATTATTTTGGCTAGAAGTCACTTAAAGAACAATGAGGGTAAATTTTGTAAACCATACTTAGCTTTCAGTATTCTTGTTAAGGAATTTGTGAGAACACTTAGCCTGAACAAAAATTTAAAGAAGAATAGGTTTCATTTTTGTGAAAGCTCACAAGTCAAGATGTAGTGCGAAAAACAGCATACATGCCGTATAAGTCAGAACTATATGGTTGCAAAGATAAGCTTTGGGTTCCTCTCTTAGGTTTTTAGGGAGCGATTAGTTATTCTCCCATCATAGTGCAAAGATAGTTTGGTTATGAATAATTTATTCCAGCAACATTTGGGCTCAATGCATTGGATTTTTCATATATTGAGACTAGTGCTTCAATGAAAATATCCAAAACTATTCAAGCCTAAAAACAAACCAATAAAGGAAAAACAAGAAAATGCATAAATGAGACTTCCCTAGAATATGTTGTATGGTTTATTAGGCAAGGAAAAGACATTGTGGTTCCTCAAGAATGAAATCCAAGTTCCCCACCAGTTGCCAAAAGAAAGCTTTAGTTAGAAAAGAATGATTTAGAGCATGAAAACAAGAAACTTAAAAAAGAGATAGAGGTTGCAAAATGATCTAAAAAAGCAAGATGAAAAGATTCAAAAGGTTGGTCGAGATCATGACATACGAAAGGAATTTTTAAAGATTTAGATGAGATATCTTTCTTTGTAATCTCTGACTTTGAATGCTTCAAAAAAGAAAATGAAAAGTTGTAGCTAGAGCTACAAAAATGGAAAAATGAGCATCTTAAGATCAAGGAACATAATGACTCACTTTTAAATACTATTGTAAACTTGAAAGATTACTTATAAATCAACAAAAGGCCATGGTAGAACTTAATAAAGAGTTTGAGCAGCTTAAAGTGTATGCAAGATTCAGAGAAAGGGGTGAACAATGGAAGAAAGCATATCTAAAGAAGTAAGAACACTTGAAGCACCTATTCATACAAATTAGAAAAGCTATCTACAAGGCAATAGCAATGAAAGAAAGGGTCAAAAATTTAAAGATAGTTGTACAACCAATTAGGATGCATGGATAATTTTTATTGAACTTTTTAAAAAAGATACAAAATCAACTTCAACAAATCAAGAAGTTTCTTTGGAAGCCAAAACTTTAGAACATCTTTATGTAACTAGGAATTTTAGGAAGTTTTCTTATGCATTAATCAATATAAGTAGGCTAGGAAATTTGTTGTTTAGTTTTCTTATGTTTTTATCAATGTAAGTAGGTTAGGAAACTCTGTTCTTAGGACCTTTTCATGGATGTTACATTGGAAAAATAATTGAGAGCCTAATGTTAATGATTGTTATGTGGCAATTACTCAAATGCATGCATTCTTACATTTCATACATTCATATGCGTAATAAAAAAAAAAAAACTCCTTCAAAGTGTTGGGATGATTTTATTCTCCAAAGTATTGGGATAATTTTACAATCTTTTCCTAAATAATAAGATAGCATCCTAATTCTAAAAATTATGGTAATCATGATTAAAAGATAGCTTAATCATAAAAAAATGTCCAGCAACCTACTTGCCACAACTATAATACTTGTACTTAAACAAAACTTGTGGAGCAAGAATAGGGTAGTCAAATTAAAAAAAATGGAGAAAGCTCAAATAGAGATTAAGGGGGAGTTAGAAGAAATCATGGACATGTTCAATAAAATGAATAAAGAAAAGGCTACATAGAAAGCTCCTACTTTGCAAGACCGCCCATCCCAATATGTTGTGGACCCTTTATATCCACCTGGGTATAGTCCATACTAACCTCAAACTTTTCAAAGGGCACAAGGACAATAGCTTCTTTTTTTTGGGACATATCTATATGCTTATCCAAGATTGTCAAAAGCTGTTCCTTAAAGAACATTTCAAGCTTATACTAATCCTACATTTACTAAAAAAGTATATGATCCTGTTTAATTTCTTGATTTAAATGATCCTAAGGAATAAGAAAAGTTGAAACTAAATGTCTCTAAGGTAGTAGAAGACTCATTTTCTCAAAAGATAAATCTATTAGAAAAAAGACATTAGGCTATTGAAGGAATGGACTTTTATGGGTCTATGGATGTTTCTAAATTATGTCTGGTGCCTGATGCGGTGATCCCTCCTAAATTTAAAGTTTCTAAATTTGAAAAATATGATGGAACCAAATGACCTCTAACTCATGTTGCCATGTTTTGTCACAAGATGGCTACACATACTTGTAATGAAAAGCTCACAATCCATGTGTTTCAAGATAGTCTAACAAGTTCTGTTGCTAGATGATATGTTTAGCTTGATAGAACTCGCATTTGGTCATGGAAAAAGTTAACAAGGTTATTCATTTCTCAATATCACCATATCTTGGCTTCTAATCGACTATCCTTATAGAATATGGAAAAAAAAGCTACTAAAGGCTTTAAAGAGTATGCCCAAAGGTAGAGGGATGTTGTTGCTCAAGTTCAACTACCTCTTACAAAGAAAAAAACTATTGTCGTATTTGTCAGTACCTTGATGACTCCATACTATAAAAAGATGATTGGTAATGCTACCAAAAATTTTACTAACATAGTGATCTCCAGCAAAAAAATAAAAAATGCCATTAAACATGGCAAGCTCGATGTGGGTGAAACAACTAATGCAAAAAAAGGTGGTGTACACAAGAAAAAAGAAAGTGAAGCTCAAGCTATAAGTTATGATAGACAATAATACAAAAACTTTACCCATTATCCTCAACCAATGTATCAAACACCTTATCCCACTATAAACACTATAGCATCTATCTTTTATTCTTACCAACCCATGCCATAATCATATTTTCAACCCACTTTTCGACCATCCATACTAAATCTTACCAACGCACCCTCCCCTAAACTAGTTTTAAGCACTAACAAAACAAGTGGTCAAAAAGGATTGTGAGAAACCTAAGAAGTTACCTTCGATCTAATTTCTATAACTTACACAAAATTTTACCCATAATTGTTAGAAAGGCACTTGACATCACCTTTTTATGTAAAACCTTTGAAACCACTATACCACAAGTGGCACAATCCCAATGCTCAATGTGATTATCATTATGGCAATGATGGTCATTCTATAGAAAATTGCACTACCTTGAAACATAAGGTAAAAAAAGTGAGTAAAGATGGATTGTTGAGCTTTAAAGAAAAAAGAGTGCCTAATGCCAATGGAAATCCATTGTTGAACCATACTGACGTAACCATTAATGCTTTGAGTAATGACAAAGCTTGTTATTTTAAGCTGAGAGTGGATGAAATAAAAACCCTATTAGCTCAAGTATGTGATATTTTGCTCAAAGCTAACATGTTTCAACTTGCAAACCAATGCACCTATTATGGAGAATATGATTCAATTTAGGTTCACCAGTATCACATAGAAGCTGTAGGACATTCTATCTATAATTGTGATCAATTTTGACATGAATTGCAAAAGTTGATGAATTCTTCTCAGATTAAGTTCTATAAAGAGTGTATAGATTATTGGTTAGTATAATAATTAATGAATTTGCATCAGGCACAAATTCAGCTTTGATTCCAAAGCCAGTGACCATTTTTTATGAGAAAAAGACAAGCCTATGGTAGAAGCCCTACCTAAAAGCTAATTGTCACCTTTCATGTGCCTTACCTTTTTCCTTACAAGAATGATAAGGCGGTTCCATGAAAATATGATTGTGATGTGGTAGTTTTAGGTTAACCAAATAAAGATATTAAGCTAGACACTGTAAATATAACTGAGATAGAGGACATGACCCAAAGTCAGAGGTGTTAAACTCTCAAAATACTGAAAGAAGTGAGAAAAAAAAAGCAAAGGTTAAAGAAAAAAAAAGGAAAAATAATCCTATGCCAGTTCCTGAAGTAGAATATCGAAAGCCAATTTAAAAAATAAGGCTTGTGAATTCCTAAAGCTAAATAAACATAGTGAATATAGTGTAGCTGAACTCTTTAGTAAAATGCTACCCAAAATATCATTGTTATCATTATTGTTGAGTTCAAAACCCCATTATAATGCCTTACTTAAGGTTTTTAAATTAGCCTTTTGTATCACATAATATATCTATTGAAGATGTCATTCATTTAGTTGAAAATTTGGTGGTTGTAGATTACACAGCCTTTAATGATGATGAGATTCCTCCAAAGGGAAAAAGAAGTACTAAGGCTTTTTACATCACCACTAAATGCAAGAGTTATACCATGGAAAATGTTCTTATTACTAATGGCTTTTCAATTATTGTAATGCCTATGTCGACATTGGTTAGACTGCCAATTGACATCCCTTATATGAAAACTAGTTAAATGGCAGCGCAAACCTTTAATGGAGCTCGAAGAGAAGTTATGGGGGGAATCAAAATACCATTGCAAATTGGTCTTTATAGCTTTGACATCAAATTTCAAGTGATGAATATCTCACCATCGCACAGTTATCTATTGAGACAGTCACGGATTCACATAGCAAGTGTTATGCCATCCTCACTATACCAAAAGGTCAAGTTTATTGTGAATGATCATCTTATTTATGTATCTAGTGATAATGACTTGCTTATAACCAAGTCAATTACTATTCCATATATAGAGGCTGCAAATGAGGTTATTGAATGCTCATATAGAGCCTTCAAGCTGGTTAACATTGCTTATGTGGGTTAGGGGTCTAAGTTGTATTTTTATTGACTGTATGCAACTACTGGAATGGTTGTCAAGCAAACTATTAGAAGGGGTTGGCATCCTAGACTAGGGCTTGAAAAATATTTTTAATGGATCAAAAAGCCACTAATGATAGTCAACAATAATGAAAAATTTAGGTTGGGATACAAGCTGATGAGGTTGGATAGGAAGAAGGTGATAGAAGCTAAGAGAGATAAAAAAATTGCTAACTTAAAAAGATGTCAACCAGGGCCAGAATGAATATCAATCCTGACATGCCAGAAGGTGATGTTAATGAGTTTATAATGAGTTTGAAAGAAGTTTTTGCTAACCTTTCTATTCGGATGATAGAGGGTAAAGTGACTAAGGGTCAAAATGAATATCAGTTCATGTATCTATGTCTTTCAAGCAAGGAATTAAAGAATTGGAAGATGATAAAGTTGCTAGTTATCCTTGAATTTTCTAAAAAGTAATGTAGTGAATGGAACCCTAATTGTCAACGTCCAATGGCATTTAGGGAATCTTTTATGTATAGGCTACTTTATTCTTTATCATTTTAATAAAAATTAGGAATGATACATTTCATTCTTTATCATCCTTTTCATGCCAATGCACTTTGCCAATAGACTTCTAATTTTTATCCATTTTAAGGTTTCCAAATAATAAAGATAATGATGATAATAATCCAGGGTTCAATTTTGAAAATCCAATTTAAATTGGTGAACTTAATAATGAAAATGACTCATATGACTATAACTTGCCTCTTGATTTACTAAGATTAATAGAATAAGAATGAAAATCAATTAAGCCTCATTAAGAGGTTATAAAGATGATAAATTTGGGAAATTCTGAAAATGTAAAAGAAGTTAATTCGTTTCCTTTAGCTAATAGGTGAGGACAAGAAGAATTACTTTGTAAATATGTTGACATGTTTATGTGGTCATATCAAGACATGCCTAGGCATAGTACTGAAATTGTTGAGCATAGACTACTTTTGAAACTAGAATGTAAACCAGTATAATAGAAGTTTAGGCACATGAAGCCAGAAATGTTGTTGAAAATCAAATAAGAGGTGAAAAAACAGTTTGATGCAGGCTTCTTAAAAGTGACCAAATATCCATAATAGGTAGCTAATACAATTTCAGTGCCTAAGAAAGATGAAAAAGTTCATATGTGTGTAGATTATCGAGATCTAAATAAGGCAAGTCCAAAAGATAACTTTTCATTACCACATATTGATACTTTTATGGATAATACTCTAAGGCATTCCATGTTCTAGTTCATGGATGGCTTTTTCGGGTATAATCAAATCAAAATGGCCAACTATGACATGGAAAAAACCATATTTGCAACAATGTGGGGCATGTTCTATTACAAGGTTGTCTTTTAGATTAAAAAATGCTGGTATTACATATTAAAGAGTAATGGTAACTCTCTTTCATGATATGATGCATAAAGAGATAGAAGCGTATGTAAACAATATGATTGCAAAGTCTCAAGAAAGAGAAGACCACATTGTCAATCTCATAAAATTATTTGAGAGATTAAAAAAATTTCAGCTCCAACTAAATCCTGCTAAATGTACATTTGGTGCCATATCTAAAAAACTGCTAGGCTTTATAGTTAGTAAAAAAAGAATTAAAATTGACCCTGACAAGATACAGGCCATTCAGAACTTGTCTCTTCCTCACACATAAAAGAAAGTACGAGAATTTCTAAAGAGATTGAATTACATTTCCCATTTTATTTCTCAACTCACCCACAAATGTGATCCTATTTTCAAACTCTTTCGTAAGAATAATCCCAATGAAAGGAATGATGAATGTCAAGAAGCTTTCGACAAAGTGAAAGAATACTTGTCAAACACACCTGTGTTAGTGTCAACTATTTCAGGAAGGCCAGTGATTCTATATTTGACAGTATACGAAAATTCAATGGGATGTACACCTAGACAACAAGATAAAACCAACAAAAATGAATGAGCCATTTATTATTTGAGCAAGAAATTTATTGAGTACGAGTCCAAATATTAGCCAATAGAAAAGATATGCTGTGAATTAGCTTGGACAACTTGTAGGCTTAAACAGTATATGTTATACCACACTACTTGGCTTATTGTAAAATGGGATCCTCTCAAGTACATCTATGGGAAGCCGTTATTGTTTAGGAGGATTACAAGATAGGAAATGATACCTTCTAAGTATGATATTATATATGTAACTCAAAAAGAAACTAAAGTTAGTGAAATAGCTTGAGTTCTTAACAGAACATGCTATTGATGATTATAAACCAATAAAGCTGGGTTTTCTTGATAAAGATTTGATGAATGTTTTTCAAGTCGACGAGGGGAAATTCTCAAGAAGTCATGCAAAATGTATTTTGATGGAGCTACAAATGCTTTGGGTCATTGAATTAGGGTAGTTCTAATATCTCCTTATAGAAATTATTACCTAATTACTGCAAAACTAAATTTCAATTACACAAATAATGTTGCTAAGTATGAAGCTTGTGTTATAGGTTTACAACCAACAATTGAAAGAAAAATCAAAGTCTTAGAGGTTTTTGGATATTCTACCCTAGTTATCTATTAGTTGCAAGAGGAATGAGAGATAAGGGATTTAAAGTTAGTTCAATATTGCAAGTACACTTATGAGTTGATCAAGCAATTTAAAAAAATTCAATTTGAACATTTGCTTGGAAAAGAAAATCAAATTGCTTAAGCACTAGCTTATTTGGCTACTATGATCAAGTTAGATGCCAATATAGAAATCCAACCATCAAACTAGTGAAAGATTCAGTAGCACATTGTTTCAATGTTAAAAAAGAAGTCGATGGAAAATCGTGGTACCATGATATCTTACAATATATTAAGAATCAGAGTTACCCTAAGCATGCAATTGAGAATGATAAAAGGATTATTAGAAGAATGGCAATGAGATTCTTCCTTGATGGAGAAATTCTTTTAAAAAAATCGAGATCAAATTTTTTTGAGATGTGTGAATACTATTAAAGCTAAAAAAATCCTTAAGGAGGTCCATAATGGAGTTTGTATGGCACACATTAATGGTCATATAAGGGCTATGCAGATTATAAAGGTAACCTATTACTAGTTAACCATGGAAAATGATTGTATTGACTATAAAAGAAAGTGTCATAAATGTTAGATCTATGTTTTCAAGATCCATGCGCTACCAAATACTTTCCATGTTTTAACTCCTTCATTGTCATTCTCTATATGGGGTATAGATAGGGATGGCAATCCAACTCGTCTCCGACGGGTTCCGACCCGACCCGACCCTATGAGGTCGATTTTTTTTTAATTCGGGTTTCGGGTCGGGTAAGGTTAGGAAACAATCGGGGTCGGGTCGGGTTCGAATTTTAGGCAAACCCGACCTGACCCGATATTATATAAAAAATTATTTTTTAATTAATTATTTAATTTTTTATTTATATATATATTTTTATATAATGATATTTTTAAATATTTATATTTAAAAATAATATTTTATTAATTTTGGGTCGGGTTATGTACAGTTTATATAGTATTGGATCGAGGTCGGGTTTGGGTATGAAAAAACAAAAAAAAATTTGGGTAGGGTCGGGTTCGGGTTTAATAACGCATAAAGTCGGGTCGGGTTAGAGGCGAGCAAAACCTGCCCCAAACCCAACCCGATGCCAACCCTAGGTGTGGATGTTATTGGACCTATTGCTCTGAAAGCTTCAAATGGGTATAAGTTCATTCCTATGGTGATTGACTATTTTACAAAGTGGGTGAAAGCTGCATCATATACTAGAGTGACACAATCAGTAGTTTGCAAGTTTATAAAGAAAGAAATTATTTGTAAATATGAACTTCTAAAAAGGATTATTTTTTATAATGCTAAGAATTTGAATAATAAAATGATGTAAGAAATGTGTGTCCAATTCAAAATTAAGCATCACAATTCAGCACCATATCACCTAAAGACTAATGGGGCAATAAGGGCCACAAATTAAAATATAAAGAGGATTCTGGATAAAATGACTGATACCTATAGATTGGTATAAGAAGCTACCTTTTACTTTGTATGCTTACAGAACCTTAGTTTGTACTTCTACTAGAGCAACCCTATTCTCACTAGTGTATGTGTTGAAGTTGAGATTTTTTTTCTAAAAGTCTTTAGGGAGGTTGAATTAGAAGATGCAAAATAGGTCTTAGAATGCTATGAACAGCTAAATCTCATTGAGGAGAAGAGGCTTACGACACTTTGCCATGGTTAATTATATAAAAAAATGATTAGAGCTCATGATAAAAAGGTTTGCCTTCATCATTTTCGAGAAGGTGAATTGGTTTTGAAAAGGATTCTCTCAAGTTAGCATGATAGTAGAGGAAAATGGACATCAAATTGGGAAGGACCATATGTGGTGAAAAAGTATTTTTATGAGGGGCATTAATCTTAGCAAAAATGGATGGTAATGATTTACCTAGCCAAATAAATTTTGATGCTGTGAAGAAGTATTGTGCATGAAAACAAAGAAAAAAGAAAAAAATAGAAGACTCAAGGTGAAAACCCAAAAAAGATAGTTTGAGTCAAAAGAAAGATGTCTAAGTTGAAAACCTAAAAAAGTGGCTTAGATAAGGAGAAAGTGTAGCATCAATTGGGAATATCAAAATATAAGGCAAGGATGGTTTAATGGGCTCTGAAGGATTAAGACCATCAGTTGGATGGGCTTTTAAGAAAGAATCTTGGATTTATTTATCATCGTTATTGATTTATTTGGGAAGCTGTCCCTATTCATACATTTACATTTGTTGCCTTATTTTTCAATAAGAAGCATTTTTCTTTCTTTATTCCATTTCCATGCCTTTATTTTCTTATCTTTTATTGATTACTTTGTTTCTACCCATTACTAGATTTGTTGCCATTTCTTTCAATAATAAGTATTTTTCTTTCTTTATTCCATGTCAATCCCTTTGCTTATCCTTTATTGATCAGAAAAAATGGATAATTGCATCGCATTCATCATGAAATTATAATGATAATGAATAAATAAATGATAACATAAAGGATCTCTACATTACTTTGAAAAAATATAGAGATAAAGGCAAAAAGAAAAATGAAATGAAAATAAAAGGCCTGGTGAGACATTGGTACTCAAGATGTTTAAGCTTTTGAAAGAAGAGATTATGAATAATGAGATTTAGATTAAATAGAGATTGTGAGGCTATTATGATTTCATAAGAGATTAAAAAAGAAAGATTTGGGAACTCGAAGAATAAAGGCATTAGAATAATCTTGAAAACCTTTTGCCACAATAAGAGTTACATTCCTAAACATTGCATTCATAAGCATTGCACTCATGTAATTTGTTTGATAAGAAATTGTGATCTTGAATCTTGGAATAATGGGAGTGTGAAATGCTTTTACTTGATTTTTTTCCTTGGTAGGGATAATTTTCAGAGATAAGATTTTGATTCCTAATGGAAAAATTTTTTGAAAAACAAATATAGTAGTGATCATTGATTAAGAAAATATTTTTTGCAAAAATAACATCTTTTGATGAGATTTTGATCTTCGTATGAAGAAAGCCTTATGAAGATAAAGTTTGAAACCTTTGGATGAAGAAAATGACTTTAAGAAAAGTTGGTAAACTTTGGTTAAAGAGCTTTTCCAGTTTTTAAAATTTCATAACCTTTGTTTAGAGGAGCATTTTGTGTTGAGATTTGTAAGACTTTCGAGTGTAATCTCTAAATTCTCTGGGTAATATTTGTAAGTTCTCTAGGCAGAATGTTTAAATTTTTAAAGTTGTTGAGATTTTGTTTAAAGAAGCATTTCAAGATGAGAATTATAAAATGGTGAGGCCTCTATTTAGAGAAGCCTTTATATTTTTTAAAAGTTGCTGAGCCTCTATTTAGAGGAACCTTTTATATTTTTCAAAAGTTATTAAGCTTTTATTGAGAGAAGCATTTTATATTTTTTAAAAGTTGTTGAGCCTCTATTTAGATGAGCTTTTTATATTGTTCAAAAAGTTTGATTTTTTGTTTAAAAAAGTATTTTAAAAAAAACAACAAAAAAGCAAAAAAAAAAAAAAAAGTCAAGTTGATTGTTTGGATATGTAGGCTATTTACATCTTTACGCAATTTTTATTTTACAAAAAATGCCTAAAAATGCGCAACTATAAATACTCCATTTTATCTAAAGTTAATTTTGTAGGGTTCGACTTGGTTTTTATTAAATTACCAAAAAAAAAGAAAAGAGTTTGATTTAGTATGAAGTCTAGTGTTCTAATTGAAAAGGGGAATGTATTGATTTAAAAGGTAGACTTGGATTAAAAATCCAAAGTTGAATTTTATTAGGAGATTCAAATGAAGAAAACATTTTCCTGTTATAATTTGGATTAAAGGCCTATAAAAATACCCCATTAGGATGAAATGAAATAAAAAAAAGCAAAAAATTCATAATAGAGTCAACAAGAGAGTTAGTAAGCAAGCAAGCAAAAACCGTGGGTTAATTGGTATGAAGTTTCTCGCAATATTATTTCCTTGATGATTTTTTTTTAGAAAAGTTGTTATTTAGACTTTAGGATTAGTTAGGAATTAAAAAAGGTTTAGATTTGGGGAAAACGAAAAAATAAAAAAAAAAACAATTTTCTTTTTTTCTTTTGGATTTTTTCTGGAAAATTTTGAGATTTTTTTGGTTAGGTTCAATTTTTCGAACACTTTTTTGGTGACTTTTTTCCAACTTTCAAAATTTTCTGTCGTGATCTAGGTTTGCCTAAAGTTTTTGACCGATGTTCAAACCAGTTTAGAAACAAGTCAAAAGTAAGTTTTCTAAAGAGAGAAAGCTAATCAGAAAAGTGAACCAAAAAAATTTTTGGTTTTTATACCTTTCCTAAACGGCACCATTTTGGCCTAAAAGAATTTTGAAGTCCCGCTCCTAACTCATTTGCAACTCGCGCATGGACCCAAAGTAAAGTCTGACCCATTCGCATGATTTTCCTTTTCTATTATTTTTGTATTTTGATTTTTATTTCTTTCTTTTCTATTTTGATTATTTAGTTATTTATTTCTTTATTATTTATTTATTGTAATATTTATATATTTGTTTAATTAATTTGTTAAATAAAATAAATAATTAGGGATGAATAAAATTTCGACCATTGATGAAATTTTAAGCAAGTTACGGGCATATAATTTTTTAAAAAAATTTTTAAATGAGAAAAAATTTTTTAAATTCAATCAAGGCATTGGAGGATTTAGCAATTAATCTCAATTATAAGAAATTTTTTTTATTTTTAATTTGGAAAATTAAAATTGGGAATAAATTATGATGATTTTATGATTGATTAAATTGTAGTTATGATTATTGTATTTTATTGATTTGTATATTTTATTGAATTGTGTATATTACTATGTATTTTTTTCATAAAATGTTTAATAAATCTAACAACGGAGCATTTTCAAGGAAATGGGCATGTTACTTGAATACTCTTAAAAAGAGGAATATTTTTAGAGGATTGACCAAAGTGTTAGGAAAACCTAAAAATATATCCAATATTTAAATATTTAAATTTAAAAAAACACATAAAATAAATATTAGGAAAAAGTTAGGACCATTGAATTAAGGCTAAAAAAATAATGTGAGATCAATTAGTACCTTTTAGGATGGGTATTGTATGGGTGCTATAACCTTCTCTACATGTATTCAAACTCTCGAACCTAGTTTTGTTTAGAATACCAGAACTTATTCTTTTCATGGACCTTTAGTCAAACTTAGGACCTCCTTAGAAGGGATAAATTCACTTAAGCGACCAATCACACCTAAGTAAAAAAAATATTAGTGGCGACTCCATGTTTTGTGTTTAATAGGTTAGTTTTAGGACTTACACGTTATGACACATGTGATGCAAGATTTTCATTATGGTTAAGACAATTTGTAAGTTTAGAGCATTATACCATATATGAATATGAAATATATTTTCATATAAATTTAAACAATGATTAATTTTAATATTTTACAATTAGATTGGTTAAAGAGCAAAATGACGAAATTGATTGTCGTCTGGTTGAGATAACTTATGGCCCTGGATGCTTGGTTAAGTGTTTCAAAAGCTACTTTGAGAATGGTTTTAAGTTTCATATAGCTAATAATGGCCAAACTCGTAAGACGATGAATTATAAGGTATGTGTGAAAAAAAGTTGTTACAATGATTATAAGCGTGACTTTTATGGTATCTTGAAAAATATCATTGAGTTAGAGTACTTTGGAATAAGGAATAAAGTTATACTTTTTAAATATCATTGGTTTGACATGGAGAAAGGTGTATGGGTAGATCCTCATTATGATCTTGTTGAAATTAAACACAGTTTAATGTTTGCTAGCAAAGAACCACTTATCTTAATTGAGCAAGTACATCAAGTTTCCTATACAAACTATCCTTTTAGAAGAAAAGATTAAAAATATTGGTGGGTAGTGTTCAAAACAAAAGCCAAGAGTACATATCAACTTAGTAATATTAATAGAGATGAAGAAAAAACAACTTATTCAAATAAAGATGTGTACCAAAAAATTGAAGTTTTTATTCCATGAAAAATTATTATCTCAAAAGAACTTGATAATCCTACAATCCTTATTGTTGGTGATTATGAATGTATAGCTTTATTATAAGAGATTTGAAAAGAAAAAAAAATGAAAAAAAGAAAAAAAAAAAGAAAAAGATGATGAAAATAATGATGATGATGTGACGCTTTTAATCTCACATTAGAAGAATATGTGAATATAGTATGATACATATATAAAGATTTAAACCAAAATCTGTAAGGTACCTTTTGTAAGATAAAACTATGAGAATTTTAGTCAAAACGAACAATACCTAGCAGGTTGGGTGTGAGTTTCCACAAATGGTATCAAAACGGCTATCAATCAATAGGCATTAAGTGATACATTAAGTGCTACACGATGTGGAGTTACCTTTAGAATCTCAATATTTGGTGTGATCTTGGTCCTGTGATTAAACTCAACTTGACAAGGCCGTCAAGTTTTAAGGAGAAAGATTGTAATACCTCTAATTCTACATTGAAAGAATGTATAGATATGGTATGATATATATATAAAAAAAGAGAGATCTAAACCCCAATCTGTAAGGTGCCTTTCATAGGACAAAACCTTGAGACCTTCAAGTCAAAGCGGATAATACCTCACAAGTTGGATGCAAGTCTTCATAGATGATGATGAAGCAAAAGATGATGATAATGATGATGAAACAAATGAGTTTGCTTATTCTAGTAATGATTGATGTATTTAGTGTAACTTTTAATGTTATATATAATATTTATTTGATTTGGTGAATATATGTAACATTAAATATAATATTTGTTTTGGCCTATTTTAATTATAATAGTTTATATGCTTATTTTATAGTTTTTGCTTAATTCATCTAATGTTGAAATAACATAATATTAAATATGTTTGTTTTTTCTGTGTTTTTAGAATACTTATGGAATGTTTTTGTTCTATATGATAGTTATAATGGGACATAGTGGAAAGAGCTTTAACACTTGAGGTGGATATGTAGCAAGATCAATCAAAATGATACATGAATCGAGTCATCTTCAGCACCAATAATAAATGATCTACCTATTGGGTCATCTATAGCACTAATAATAAATGATCCTCAAACAGACCATGAAGTCAATCCATCACTCATTGATGAACCACTTATTAAGAAGTCAATAAATGGCAATCTTAAAGAAAAAGAAATGATAACAAGACAGAGGACTAAAGGGCAAACAAAGGTTTACCTTTGCCTATAGATTTAGACAAGTGAATGTGAATTACTTCGATAGAAATTATGAGATATACTTTTTACTATTAATTTTTTCTTATCGTTATATTTTTTAAAACAATACGTGCAGTTTAATTAATCTTAGTAACAAATGGATATTGATAGTCGTTTTGAGCAATAATTGGTTAACTTTACCATTTCAAACATAATTCAAGAGAATTTTATTGGTATTTAGCCGACATGGGTTAAAGTTCCTACTTTAGTGAAGAATTTAATGTTTGATAAATCTAAAATAGTAATTGGACATTTCTTTTTTACATATATTTATTTTATTTGAATGAAAAGTTCATATTCATGTTAACTGCTTATTATACTCTTATTTATTACGTTAGGAACAATGTTAGTAGGTTGAATTAGATAATGCTCTAGTTCAATGTGCATAAAACAATATTTTCAAGAATCGATTGAAAGACTTGTTGTCAAACGGGAAAGAATTAACGATGAAAGAGCATGGAGTTGATAACATCATACATTGTAGAGGGATGGAACAGAGGTGGATCATTGCTTCGATTTGGGATACTCTTATTAAGAATATATAGAGCACTCTAAAGTGACAAATATATTCGCCAAAGCCAAAGCAAATCATCGAACACAAAAAAAAAAGTATTACGAAGCACATTGGTGGTTTGATTGCATTTTCTGGTCATAGAACATGAATGGTATGATATTTTTTCATGAATTATTTTTATCATCACATTTCAATTTTATATAAATTGCATTGTTAAATATTTCATTGAATATGTCTCTAAATGAATACAATCAATTGAGATGCAACAAGAACCCACATTTAAAGAATGTTCAATCGCACTTATAAACATTTAGAAGAACATGGTGATTTCATTAACATGTCCAAAGTTGTCAGTGTATGTGACTTTGTAATGACTTTGTTAATGCTTTCAAGTTGCCTTGCTTTATTGAACTAGATAATGTCTTGTGTGTAATGAGATACATATATTGAAATTATCAGATGGGTTAAAGCTACAGGCTATGGCTTTAGATTTTCAAATAGATCTAAGTAGCTACTTTACTCCAGTCAGTCCGATGTTGTAGCAACATCTAACTTAATTTGTGATTTATCATTTGTACCTCTTCAACCTTAGATACAACAACAAATTGACGAGTTAAGGCCTAAGCTAAAGGTTAGGCTTAGGTTTTTCTTGAATCAGATTATACAATTGATGGGGTGTAGACAATTTCCTTTAACACAATCAAATGTAACTTCTAAACCTGATGACAATAATGTAGATTCAAGATAAGAAGATATAGGATAATGACATGTTTTTTAGAACTTGTATTATGATGATTTTGGTTGTTTTCAAATACTATTTTATGGTTTTCAACTTTATAATTTGGATTGTTTTAGAATTTCAATGGATTTGAACTTTATGATGTGAATTTAACTTTATAATATGTAGATTTGATCTTTATGCTTTTAATGACTAATAGATAAATAATAGACTTTTAAAAGAATCACATATGTTTTATTTTTAATTTAAAGGTTTCTTAAATAATTACAAAAGGAATTAATCAAATTATCGATAAAATTTAGATTTTACTTTTGGATTTTATCAAAGTAATTCTCAATTTATTGATGAAAATCAACCTTTACTAATGGATTACCAAACAATTACCGATGAACTACCTACAAATTACCTACAGATTATTATCAGATTTTTGACAAATTACCTACAAATTACCCATGAATTACTTATAGATTACTGATGAAAATCATCCTTTACTAACGGATTACCAACCATTTATTGACAGATTATTTATGGATTACCAATGAAATTTTATCTTTTTCAATTAAATTTTATGGCTTTTTTTAAAATAATATTTACTAATAGAATAATTATATTACCGATGGAATTTTAAATTTACCGACAAAATGTTATTATCAACTCACTTATTATTGACAAAAAATTTCAATTGGTAAATATTTTACTAACAAAAATTAATCTTATACTGACAATTTTTTATTGGTAATACCCTAATTTCTATAGTGTATTTGCACAACAAGTTTAAGTTCTTTATTTTTGACTTGGAACAAGAATACCGCAATAATTATAATTTTTTTTTGTTTATTTCTACAATTAATAAATAATAATTTTATAAATAACATTTTATTAAATTAAAATATAATTATGAAAATAGTAATTCATCACTTATCTATAAGTATTTGGGATATTTTAAAATTTACAACAGATGAGAATTTTTATTACTTAAAATCAAGTGATTATAATATTTTCTTTTTCATCACTCATCTTCGTTTCAATGTGTTATTTATGTAATATAAATCAATTTGTAATTTCAATTGATTAAAACAAAAAGTGCCTACTTATTTTATGCGTGTAAAACATTTTTGTAGTGAAATTTCTTACCATGGTCCATATTGTATAATGAATTTTATGCATTTTTTCACCGTACTTGCTCTATGTCATCATCAATTTCAACTATAGTGTTGCATTCTTTGCAAGCATACCAAGGTTTCTATGAAAGGAAATTAAATTTTATAGTATTCCAAAATAACAATTTGATAGCATTAAAAATTATAATTGTTTTTTTTTTATTATTATTTTTACATTTGTAGCTGCAAATGATATAGATCACTGATTTGTTTTAAAATAACTTTCGATTCTTCTATTTTCTTCTCAGACATTATGTTATCACATTTTTTACTTTTATAATAAGATATCCTAATAAATAAATTAATTTTTTACATTAATTAGTATAAAATCATAATTTTTAATTCTAGAATAAGAATATTAGAGTGCAATACATTTAAAGAAAATAAGAATTTATCATTCTCTTAATTTCTTTGCTTTTCTTATTGAAGATTAACCATGATGGACGAGATAATGAATGTGTCTAATTAGTTGATAGGCACCTGAAAAATATCCAGTAAGGAAATGATAAGTTTTAGAAAATTTAAACAATGTTAAAAAATTTAAGTTTATATATAGTTAGTAAATGATAAGTTTTAAAAATTTTAAGCAATAAGAATTTAGTAAAGGTAGGCTATCAATCTAAGATCAAAATTTATCCTCTTAGGAATATCACATTCATTAATCAACAACAGTACTGACAAGAACACGGGAAAATGGCAATATCACAATTCAGAAACAATCAGGGCAGAAACTAAATTCTTTACATTAAGTTTCTAACACAATTTGCTCAGAAAGGCTGTGAAAGTATGTAGGAATGAGAGCTAGAAATCAGAACAACAATGGCATGAAATCGCACAAACTGGTGTGATTCCGTAATTGGGATTTATATGCCTGAAACTCCTATTCACAGTCACCCAGCTTTAGATGTATCAGTTGAGTGCTGTTGCAAGCTCCTCCTGAGAAAATCAGACAACTTGACACTCGCAGCACGCCCTCGGTCTAGACAGTAAAAATAATCATCCACTGGAACAAGAGTTCAAATAAGAATCTATTAGAATGAAATATGGCATCACACATGTTTCAAGCCCAACTAATACTTCAAGCAGCCAAAGACAAGATTGTAAAAGAAAAAACAAAAAGATCACAGTTGTTAAAACACCCTAATCACATCTAAGAAATACTTCAAAGGCAAGCAATTCTATTTAATCCAAGATGGTACTAGCATTTACCAAGTTCTTGCTCCATAATGGTAACCAGTGAAAATGATACATTCTATTTTGACAGCAACCTTATATTTCCATAAACATAACAATTTTTTCAATTACATGTGATTCCACAGCCACAAAGCAAAATTAATTTGGAAAGGATAGGCTAATAGACTGAAAAAGTACCTGACATTGTGCCATGAGTAACAGATGTAATAATCCCATGTTCTATGGGTTCACCTTGTACACTTAGTGATCCTTCAGGAAGGACTGAATGGACTGAGTTTGGGAAGACTAAATAAGCAAATGCCTTCATTTTCTGCTATTATGAAAGACAAGAACGTAAGAAGATAGGATAGAAACAAGATTTGTATCTGTTACACTCATGTCAGCAGCCAACTACTCTAGATTCATTTGTCTAAAGCTGCACTCAAATATTCCAGATGCCAGCTACTGCTGTCAAATTATAGTTTCAGTGCAGGATATTTGAATATCATTGGATAATTATCTAGGGGAGAATTTATACTCTTTTCTTTTCCTCTTTTTGGGGTTTAGAAGTTTCACACATGAGCTAAATTCTATTTAGAGAAGAAATTTATAAGAAAATAAATCAAAAAAAGGAATTCTGTAATAACCTGCTCTTCTAGCTTGGTGGGATCCAATATAACATATCCACTCTTGGCCACACAACAACATATTGCAACTGCACTATCCAGCATAAAATCAGTAAGAAATTAAGTACTAATTATTAATGAAAACTTGAATATGACCACATCTCTGCATTGCTTACTAGCAAGATGCTTCATAGGAATTCCTGCATCTACAAGGGCCAAACATGCTGCATTTATGGCACTAGGGAGAAGCTATATGAGATAATATCAAGGATTACCATGATATCGTCAAGAAGATGCATGATATATCTCTCACTATATACTATCAACATTGGTGTGGAGGGGGGGGGGGGGGGGGGACCAAACAATCACTGAACTATAATTTTAAGCAAAAGTTACTCATATGAAATCCCTAACATGAAGACTCTATGGGGCAGCATCATTGGCTCATTAGAATCATAGTTTTCTCTATGTAAATTCTAAGTGTATCCTAACATATATCAAACAAATATTACACTATAAACACTGGAAGCCTAATCTTTGGAAAGCTGCAAACTAGGGAACAATGAAATGAAGTTGTAAAACAAGAGTAAGGGAAATGCATAAAGGATACAGCACCGTCATCATTGACAACCTGCGACAGAAAACATAAAAACTCAATTTATGAACAATTCGACCATAAACAAAATGGATTTTTTTACAGAGAGTTAATCAAATAGCCTACCTGAATTATAATTGATGTTGTAGTATTTGGATTAACAGTCAAAATACAAATGCTCAGCAGAGTTCTCTTCAATATCATCTCATATTCCTTTTCCTGTTTCCCTAAAAGCCAATGGAGATATTCCGGAAAATTCCCAACGTACCACACTTCAAACGCAAGAATAATTAAAAGGGGTTTTAAGAAATTACCTGTTTGTCCTGTTTTAGGCTTCCAAATAACTTCAATGCAAGCTTTCTCAGGGTTCTCATTCTTTTTAGTTCCAGCTTTCGGCCCATAAACAGCAGCAAGTACTTTCGTGTCTCCTAATTAAAATAAAAAAAAAAAAAAGCAAACAGATTTATAATCGAAATACTATGATTTCCCAACAAAACTTTTTATAAGAGGAAGTACCTTGAGACCAACTGGCAGAGCCATGAGCACGATGGAGAATGTTTCGAGAACAGGCGAGAGGTCTCAACTGGTTCTGAGTGCGTCCGTCTTCTCTATCGACCTCCATTGTTCTATCTCTCTCAATAAACAAGCTTGTTTATCTCGAATTTTACTTTAATTAAGTAGAGATTAAGGAAATGGAATTTCGAATTGCACACACGTCCAACTGCGAGAAAATTTTGTTGTTTGTAGAATTAGGGTTACGGATTTAGAATTTGGGTTTTTTTTTGGTTAGCCGCAACGCGTCGGGCGGTCGGGCAACGGGTCAACGGAGATAAATATTCGACGTGGTTAAAAGTTTTTTAATATGGGTAAGCTATGAACCGGATTGATTTTAAAATATCGAAGATCAAAATTAATTTAAAAAAATCAAATCAATTAACGTATTTTTAATAATGAAAAATAACTGAACTAAAGTCGATGAAAAAGTCAAAATTTTTTATCATTCTTTTATCATTAAAATTGAACAATAATTTTATAATAATTTTTACTTAATAAATCTCAATTTATAATTTTGTTATTAATATCTTATTTTTATTTTAAAATATAAATAAAAATATTTATATATTTTTTATATTATATAATATATTTAAAATTTGATTAAAATAAATTAATTTTGATTATTAATTTTAAAAATAAAAATTAATTGAATTAATTAATTCAATTATTTTATTGATTAAATTATTTTACTTAATAAATCATTATCTAAATCAAATTAATTATAATTTAATCGAATTCAATTGACTGTGGTTCTTATTGGCAACGCTTATGCTCACTAGTTAGAACTTTGGCAAGTGAAAACATGAAAAAGGAGGCATGTGGGGAAAAGCGGAAACAAATTCCTACAGTTTCGTCCACTTATTGATTAATCAGAGTGTCTCCTGTATTTGTAAAATGAAGATAAAACAAGAAAACTGAAATATGGGAATTTTCTTTTTTATCGTTTTCCATCGAAACAAACAGAATTTAAGAATCCGCATGGACAAGCAGTAAAAATTTAAGCCTATAATCACGCAAATCAAACCTCAATGGGCCTCAGAGATACAGGAAAACCAGTAGGGCTTCCTTTGTTTCTTGGTATGGTACTTATTACAAGGAATCAGCAGCAGGTTCGAATCTTTCCTAGAAAACTCATTTGCCGGTCCATGTTACAGGTTAGAGTAAAACAAAAAAAAAAAAAGGCCACTAGCCCAACAAGGAAGTCCAGTCCAGTAGTCATTGGTCGTTTAGTTTTGGGGATGTTTAAAAGTTGGTTAAGAATACCTCAGTAATGTTATTATCAAAGTGATTAGTTGTGGGAGAATTAGTTATATAATGTTGAGTCGTGGAGAGTATTAAGGAGGATGCCATCGTTGTATGCAGATAATTTTCATTTTCTAAAATTCAAGAATATTCCTCTTCTCCCTTCTATCTTTTTTCTTTTATCTCTTTTTTAGCTCATTCTTTGCATTTCACTATTTATTCCTCATTCTTATTAGTTGGTCGTATCATTGGTATCAAAGCCAGTGGTTCTGGCCTGGTTGACGGAGTCTCGACGTGGTTACAGAAAAAGTGGGTCATCTTCAAAAGGAGGTCGACAAAACTGATGCCAAGTTAGAAGCTGCTGCTAAGATCCAGGAGAAATTGAGTGTGGATATACAGTTGGGTATGGAGAAAATGGAGGCACGACTAAAAAAGATGTTTGACCAACTGGCTACAAGCTTGAAAGGATCCCAAAAAGGAGCAGAGATTAATGAATCTTGAGAGGAAGTTTCTTCCGTGGCCAAACTAAAGGAGATCTAGGATGTGAGTACCACCAAACAGTTTACATCTCAGATGGACCTTCCCTTACTTCCTAGAACACATACCAAGTAATCCAACCTTGAATGCCCCCATTTTGATAGAAGAAATTTCATAGGTTGGCTGCTTAAAATCGAATAGTTCTTAAAGGCATATCATACCCGAAAGCATGACAAGGTCAGGATTGTGATGATGCATCTAGATGAGAAGGCTCTTCAATGGCACTAGCATTATGTGAAGAGTAAAAGTAAATTTACTGATCTTCTTTGGCACCAGTATGTGACTGAATTGCAATCTAGATTTAATGAAAATTAATTCACAAATCCTATGCTTAAACAGGCTAGTTTACAACAAACTCAAATCGTAGAGGAGTACTATGATGAGTTTAAAGGATTGTTGAATATGATACAATTGTCGGATGATCATGGTTTTAGCATATTCATTAGCAATCTAAATCTAGAAATATCTATGTCTGTCAGAATATTTTATCTAAAAACCTTGACACATGCCTACAATCTAGCCAAACAAATGAAGTCACTACTATTTAACTTACCTTTTACACCTTACAAAAATTCCTTGCCAACTTCTTCTTTACAAAACCAGGTGCATGACCCTTCTAAACCATCTTACTCCCCTTTATTACCTACACCAAAGTCCTTTTACTTAAGCTATAGCCAACCTGCTAAGTATGCGACACCAATTAACACTTATAAACCAAATAGTATCAAACTGAAGCCGATCTCAGCTAAGAGCAATAAACTTATTGTTAAAGATGAAAGGGATGAAAGGAGGAAAAAGGGGTTGTGTATGTGGTGTGGAACCAAGTTTTTATCAGGCCATAAATGTATTTGATTTCAGTTGTATCAGTTACTGGTGGATGAAAGGGTGAATCCATTCAATGAGCAGGAAGAATTTGTGGGCTGTTTGAAGTCTCTAGATGAAACAAATCCTAACTTGTTTGAAGGAGTGAATAGACCCACCATATCGTCGCATGCCTTAAATGGTAAAGTAGGCCCACAGACTATGAGAATGCAGGGTAAAGTAAAATATCAGTCTTTAGTGATTTTGGTGGACTCATGAACCACTCATAATTTTTTGGACCAAGCTATAGCTAAAAAGCTGGAGTGTAAAGCTTCGCCTATAGAAAGTGTAAAGGTAACAATGGCTAATGGGGATTAGCTGCTAGTCACTCAACTCTGCAAGGGTATCACTTAGCAAGCTCAAAGACTACTTTAGTGTACTGACTTCCTAATTTTACCTTTGAGGGGTTGTGACGTAGTGTTAAGGGTTCAATGGTTGCAGACACTAGGTCCCATTGTGTGGGATATTACTAACCTTACTATGCAGTTTGAAATGGGGGCAGTTGAGTACAGCTTACAAGGATTGATGGAAAGAAAGAACCAGGTAGCTACTAAGAAATAGGTAGCCAAGCTGAATTTGAATCATAACAGTGCTTGCTCGATATGTTAATTGGTATACAAGCAACTCAAATGTCGCAAGCTACCTGTGACCCTAAAATGAAACTTGAGTTACCAATAGAGCTATAGGAGTTGTTGACTATTTTTCATATGCTATTTGAGCTGCCTCAGGGGCTACCACCAAAGAGAACTCATGACCACAAAATACCCTTGAAAGATGAATCAGCTATTCGAATCAAAGCATATAGATATCCTTTCTTTCAAAAAATTGAGATTGAGAAGCTCGTTGAGGAAATGAAAAAGTCTGGCATTATTAAGGACAACACTAGTTCCTTTGCATCCTTAATGGCCCTAGTGAAAAAGAAGGATGGTTCATGATGGCTGTGTATCGATTATGGGCAGCTCAACAAGTTCACAATCAAGGATAAATTTTCTGTTCCTCTAATGGAAGAGCTCTTGGATAAATTGACACGTGCTAGTTGGCTTTCAAAGCTTGATCGTAAGTAAGGATATCACCAGCTACGCATGGCTGAAGATGACATTTATAAGACCGCTTTTAGAACTCACCAGGGTCATTATGAGTTCTTGATATGCATTTTGGTCTAACTAATGCACCATCCACATTTCAAAACGTTATGAACAACATTTTCTAGCCTTATCTATGAAAATTGGTACTGGTCTTCTTTGATGACATTTTGGTGTACTCTGCTAACTGGAAAATTCATTTGAAGCATTTTCAACTGGTGTTTCAGGTATTAGGGAAGATTCAGTTTTATATGAAGCTGTTTAATTATGAATTTGGTGCGACTAGAATTAAATACTTGAGGCATGTAATCAGCCAGCAAGGTGTGGCCATGGATGATAAAAAGGTTGTTAAAATGTTAGACTGGCCAATCCCAAGTAACATTAAGGAATTGAGAGGCTTCTTAGGTCTGACGGGCTACTACCAACAATTTATCAAAAACTATGGTTCAATTGCCAGCCTTCTGACAACATTATTAAAGAAGAATTTTTGTGGAGTGAAGCTACTACAAAGGCTTTTAAGCAGCTGAAAAAGGCTGTAGTAACAGTACATGTACTAGCATTACCTGACTTCAATTCTACGTTTGTGGTGGAGTTTGATGCGTCTAATGTTGGCATTGGAGCTGTCTTAAGTCAAAATGTAGACCTATTACCTATTTCAGCAAGGCATTGTCTCTCAAACATCAGTCTCTTTCTGCTTATTAAAAAGAGATGCTGGTTATACTAAAGGCTGTGAAGAAATGGAATTCATATCTAATAAGTAAACGATTCTAGATCAAAACAGACCATAAAAGTCATAGATTTCTTTTGCATCAGAAGACTCATACTACAGCTCAGTAGTTATGGATAGCAAAAATGGTGGGGTATGATTTCAAAGTGATCTTCAGAAAGGGTGTAGCTAACAAGGCGGCTGATGCATTTATCAAGGAAGTCTGCAACTATGTTATGTGCCATGACAGTGATTTATAGTAGATTATTGGAAAGAATTAAGCACTCTTAGGTAGAAGATCCAAACATTATCAAAATACTTCATAAGGTACAGAAGGTTAAGGATTCTACTTCTAAGTACACATGGCAGAATGATCAGCTAAGAAGGGAAAGAAAATTGGTAGTTGGGAAGGATATTGAATTGAGGCAAGATTTGTTAAGTTATTTTCATGATTTAACGGTTGGATGGCATTCAAGCATGGAAGCAACTATGAAAAGTTTAGCCAATGTTATATATTGCAAGGGTATGAAAAAAGAAGTTCGTCAGTATGTAAGGCAATGTACAGTTTGCCAATGATACAAGATGGATACAACGGCCATGTCTGGGTTGTTGCAACCATTACCAATACCTGAGAAGGTATGGACTAACATTTCCATAGATTTCATTACAAGGTTGCCAAAATCTTTTAGCAAGGAAGTTATTATGGTGGCGGTGGATAGACCGAGCAAGTATGCTTATGTCATTGCATTGGCTTATCCATATTGAGCTTTCACAGTTGTTCAATCTAATTTGGACAGCATCTACAAGTTGCATCGTGTACCGCACAGTATAATGTCTGATCGTAATAAAGTGTTCACCAGACTTTTTTTGGTGAAATTTGTTCAAGTTACTTGGCACTGAGCTCAAGATGTCCACCGCTTGTCACCCTCAAACTGATGGCCAATCCAAGGTAGTCAATAGGTGTCTAGAGACATATCTCAGGTGCATGACCGAAGAGAGACCCAAGGATTGGTCAAAATGGCTTCCTTTGGCTGAATGGTGGTATAATACATGCCATCACATGTCAATACAAACTACTCCCTATGAGATTGTATATGGTCAACCTGCTCCTATACACATGCACCTTATTTGCCTGAAGATGCGAAGGTAGGAGAAGTAGACAGGAATTTAAAGGCTCGAGAGATAGCAATTCAACTCATGAAGTTCCATCTAAATAGGGCCAGGAATACAATAAAGCAATAAGCAGATAAACATCGTTTTGACACGCAATTCTATAAGCGTGACTATGTGTATGTCGAACTACAACCTTATAGGTAGATTTCAACTGTCAACTGAGCATGCCTTCAGCTTGCAGTAAGATTTTTTAGTCCCTACAAGGTGCTGTCACTAATTGGTCCTGTAGCTTATAGACTGGAGCTATCCTTACTGCCCGCATTCATCCAGTGTTTCATGTATCTCAGCTAAAAAAACATGTTGGGTAGAAACCAACACAATTTTAGTTGCTTTTACTCAATGAAGTGGGTTGTTAGTTAAAAAGCAAGTCTATAACCTTACTCGATAAGAGGATGAACAAGAGGAAGGGCAAACTGGTGAGAGATGTTGATCTATCAGAGTAATTGTTTTCCAAAAGACTCCACATGGGAAATTTTGTTAATCTACAGCAGAAGTTTCCTTCTTTTAACCCTTAAGGACAAGGATTTTCTACAAAGGAAGTGCAATTTTACAGGCCAGAGTAAAAAAATAAAAAGGGCCACAAGCTCGACAAGGAAGTCTAGTCCAATGGTCATTAGTTGCAGGGATGTTTAAAAGTTGGTTAAGAATACATTAACAATGCCATTATCAGAGTGATTAGTTATGGGAGGATTAGTTACAATGTGAGCTGTGAAGAGTTTTAAAGGGGGTTGCGATCATTGTATGCAGACAATTTCCATTTTCTAAAATTTAAGAATATTCCTTTTCTCCCTTCGATCTTTTATCTTTTATCTTCTTTCTTTTTCTAAGCTCATTCTCTGCATTTCACTATTTATTCTTCATTCTCATTAGTTGGTCGTGTTAATTCACTTCTATCCTCTAAAATATGCATTTAAATTTAACTCTTCATTCTTTTTCTTCATTGGGTTTATGTTTCTTGATTCCTTTGAATTAGGAAATTTCTTCTCTTTCTTTATTTCATTGTTCGTTTTGTTGCCCCTTTTAAGATGCTTGCCCGTATTGATTACCACTTTCTCTAGTAGTCTAGTTTATGGCTATTAAAGCAGAAGGCTTACCTTACTGATGGCTATTACACTTGCTCTAGTTTTAGGAGTTCAATATTTTAAACTTCCATACACTGAAGTTCTTACATCTCTCTTTGTTGTTGGCAAGAATGGCAGCTAATTTCCAACCGGATGGTCATCATCGAAGTCTGGGATGGTTGATAACGTGACACTTTCAAAGGGTTTAAACTCTACTCATACTTATGCAATTATGAGACAGAATAGTGTAGAGGTCTCAAATATAGACAAAGAAACTGCTCAAGGAAATGAATTTGAAGAGAAAGACAAGAATAACAAGAATGTTTATGTATCAAAAAGCAATGCAGGTTCAAATAATTCTTTTGGTTTATTATTTAATGGAGCTCCATCATACAAACTTATAGCACCAAATATAAGCTCCATGTTGGAGAATGGCGACAGTGTAGTAAATGGTCCTCTCGTACGTGCAGCGCCAGAACAGAATGTTATTAAAAATTATAATACTTCATCTAATAGTGGAAGCTTTGGTCATCATTTCGCACCACCTGCATCAACATGATAACTCCATAAAATAGAGTTATTTAAAATTGTTTCTAGTGCTTAATAAATGGTTTTTGCTTAGTTTTCAGCTAAATTATGATCTTTTTACTCCTAACGGGGCTTAATTTTTTGTTTTGTAGAAATCTTGAAGAAAAGAATGAATTTTGAAGAATCTTGATTGTTTTCAATCAATTTTGGATGATTCTTGATCATAATATAGATTCTTGAAATGTTCTCATCATGTTCTTGATGAATCTTGATTTTCTTGAAAATTGTGGAGTTGAAGAATGGGAAAAATATTCAAGATTGGTTTTGTGGAATTTAATGGAGTTGAATTTATGCAATCTTGAAGAAAAACAAAGAAAATTCATTCAAGATTCAAGTTAGGTATTATAATGGAGAGAAGAATTGTAATTTTGAGTGAATACAAGTTCATGATAACTTATATAGATACACATGTATGAGATAACTAATGAATGATATGACAGCAAGTCTTTTTTTATTGATTAAGAAAGATGACTTAAAAATGATGTGACATGATCAGGTGATAATTATAATTGGTTTTTCTACTTAGATTTGGATTTCCTATTCTTAGTAGGATTTGTTATACCTAATTCTACTGAGAGTAAGATTTGCATGAAGCTGTGAAAAGAGCATAGAATAGATGGCATTAAGGAAGAGTTCTACATGAAATGAAGCTATAGTTTTCTCCAAAATTTCAAATCAAGCCATGGACTACAAGAACCATTTAATATTGAAGGAAGTTTCCAGAAGTTTATACAACATAGCCGAATGCACTTTCTTTGGTATGCAAGATTTGGTTTTAAGCTTTATTTTATGCATGATTTGAGTTGATATATGATGGATATAATCTACAATACAAGAATGGTCTATAAGTTTTCTTTTTAAAAAGTTCTTGTTGAAGCTAATCATAATAAACATTCTTGAATTCAAGAGTTCTTGTTCAATCGAAAGTGTGCAAGCTACTTCAAGGTTCATCTTGACCAAACACTCTAGAGTTTTCTTAACTTATAAATACATCTTTTAGGTCTTGACAATGAGATACAAGGGATTGGGTTGACAAACCAACCTTATTAGCTATCTTAGATTTTTTTTTTTACTTTTCTTGCCTTCAAAACAAATTCAGTTTTAAGTTTCTTGGTTCTTTAAGTTTCTGTTTTGTTTAAGTTCAGTTTATGCACATTCTTTTCAAGTTTTAATTCAATTAAATTCTATTTAAAAAACCTTTTTTCAATTCGGTTTTGCATATATTTGATTGATATTAGGTTGAAGATTGATTTTGCAATCGGTTTTGGATCTTGATTTATAATTTGCATTTTTTGCTTTAATTTTTGTTTAATTGGTGCGGTTTGGCTACTGTTTTGATTTTAATCATTCAATTGCAAGTTTCAATTATATATAAGCTGTTGGTTAATGATTTTAGGCTTAGATTTAGTTTATGTTTATCCTTGCTTGCATATTTTGCATGTTTAGGGTTTTAATCTAGTTGATTTGCATAAGTTTTTGCATGTTACATTCAGTTTTCCTGTTCTGCTATTTAAATCAGTTTCTGTTTTGGTTTTTAGGTCGATTTTAAGTTTGATTGTTGCATCTTTAATATTGGTTCATATTCGGTTTAAGGTTACTTGATTAAAGTTTATATGCTTTGTATGAAATTAGGGTTTATTAGTTTCAGTTTTTACATATTGGTTTAATTTCGATTCTGTTTTGGTTTATTTTAATTTGATTGCATCTTCTTAGATTAACTTAAGTTTGATTATAGTTTAATTGCATGTTTTAATAACTGATTAGGGTTAGATAAGTTTAAATTAAATTTGTTTCAATCCTCTGTTGTTTAATTTAATTGGTATCGATTAGGTTTGTTTTAGTTTGGTAAGTTTAATTCTTACAATTCTGCATGTTATTGAGTTTGTTTAGTTTATATTATATTATATTTTTGTTTAATTGCTTTATATTGCTTTCCATTCTTATTAGTTTGATCAGTCTTGCATGTTTAATTGGTTAATTAGTTTTTGCATAGCTCTATAAGTTATAATCACTTGCTGTTGGCATTAGCTTTAGTTTGATTTCATATTAGTTTATGGTTATTGCATGTTTTAGATTTAATTTGCTTAGTTTATATTTTGTTTTACATATTTATTTGAATTCTCCAAGTATAGGTGTGAGTGAAATAATTTTGGTATTTATGATCTCATATACATAATCTTTGAGAAAACGATATTTTTCTTATCATTATATTATTTGTAAGATTCTGAGCACTCAACACTAATTGTTTCACCATCCATTCCGCCAGATACAAAATTAAGAAGCTCTATATCATCTTTGAACACATCATCAGTGGGCAAAAATACCACAGTTATGCTTAAAACGGATAAAGATCTCGATTTGCTCGATAACATTCCTTTTCCATCTGGAAATGTTTATTCTGAAAGTACAGTTCCTGCAGTAAGGGAGAAAGGATCCAAGAAGCCACCACAGATTGTTGTCTCAATATTTGAGATGAATTATCTGCTGCTGCAGAGTCATGCTTCACTCAGTAGTATGTATAGACTTATATCTGAATTGATCAGGTCGGCATTGAAGTCAATGCCAAATTCTTTTTAACTTACTTTATTTCCTGATATGTATTGCCTATAGGCGCCACCAAGGTCGTCAAAAGTACAACAGGAAGTAATTTTTGCAAAATCACAGATTCTACATGCACCTTTTATGGCAAATGATTCTGGACTTTACCCATGTCTGTATCGTAACGTTTCCATGTTTAAAAGGTATGCCTTGCTCCAAGTTTTGATAGGAGAATTCCCTTTTTTTTTTTTTCTTTCACTCAGTTTTGTTTTGTCAAATACATAAGAGAAGTTTATCCATCTCTGTTTTTTACTTTGTTGAAGACTAGGATGAATAATTGCCAATAATTGAGAAGCTTTGTCAACCCTATATGTTAAATACATTTGTTTCATTACTAAAAGAATGTTATAATTTGCAGAAGTTATGAACTTATGGACAGTATGCTCAAGGTTTACATTTATCAAGAGGGAGAAAAAGCCAATTTTCCATCAAGGAATACTGGAAGGAATATGTACATCTGAGGGATGGTTCATAAAGCTCTTGGAAGCTAATAAAAAATTTGTCAATAAAGACCCCAAAAAGCTCACTTATTTTACTTAGCATTTTTTTCGTGGTTGTTAGAATTAACACTTTATGTACGCAATTCACACAGTTGAAGCAACTTTATTAAGTACATGAGAAACTATGCGGACAAGATTGCAGCAGAACATCCTTTCTGGAACAGAGCCATTGGAGCCTATCATTTTCTTGTTGGATGTCATGACGGGGTATGCTTTTCCCATTCTTGTTTAAATTACCGTTCAGTTATACTTATAGGAAGCATCTTGACACCTCATTTATCGATATTACCCCGGCTTGTATAGTGTGCAATATTTAATGTTTTTCTTATATGCATAAATGGCTATCTGAAGGGATAGGAAGTTTGCTTCAAACATGATGGTTTGTTCACCTCATAAAATATAATTGATGATCTCCTACATGCATTTTCTTTTTTAGAGATAACATCTCTTTTCTAAGAGTTGGCTATGTTTCTAGTCATTATTATTTAATAAAGCATGAGAAACTTTTTTATGCTCAAACCTAAACGTTTCTAAAAGTTGAAAGACCATCAAACATAAAAAATGTATAGTTTAACATGGAATTGAAAACTACGTGGACAAATTATTTCACATTGCATTTTTAACTTTTATCCCCCCTTTTAAAATGGAAACTATCTAAGAAACTCTATGTTCTCAGTCTCCAGCTGAAACAAGGGAAAGTTTGCACAACAGCATCAGAGCACTTTGCATTGCTGATATCGAAGTTGGCTTCACCTTAGTTAAGGATGTTTCTCTTCCAGAAACATACGTAGGCAACCCTCCTTGCCACAGGCATATCCTTCGTTTCTTTGCAGGAAACATGCATGGTTATGTGAGACCAATTCTGTTGAACTACTAGGGAAAAGACTCTGACATGAAAATCTTTGGCCTCATGCTTCGTGATGGGCACCACAAACTATATTGAGCATATGAAAAGCAGTAAGTTATGCCTATGTGCAAGAGGTCACGAAGTGAATAGCCCACGAGTTGTAGAAGCTATATTCTATGAGTGCATCCCGGTTATAATATCTGACAACTTTGTGCCACCCCGTTTTGAGGTTCTAAACTGGGAATCATTTGCTGTTTTTATCTTGCAAAAGGATATTCAAAATTTGAAGAACATACTCCTTTCCATTTCAGAAGACAGGTATATGAAGATGCATAAAAGGGTGAAAATGGTGCAACAACATTTTCTCTGGCGTGCCGAGCCTGTAAAATATTATTTGTTTCATATGATTCTTCACTCCATTTGGTATGATAAGTGTTTTCCAAGTAAGAACCGCATAAAATTGTTGTTTCCTGTTCTGACTTGTTAAAACTTGCCTGCTTGTATAATTACTTTCATGTATAATATAGAGTTACCATCTGAGTAAAAACAGAGCAAATCTACTTGTTGATTTGCTTTTTAACAGATCTGTTAATCTGGGATTTTTTATTTTGGTTTCTTCCTCAGACAAACTTTGTTTCTCTCTTTTTTTTTTTTTTTTGATAAATTCATGAAAAACATCATAAATGGATACTTCGAAACGGCAGAAGATTTTCTGCTTTTATAATACCGGGTTTTTGTCATTGATATTTTCGATAAGGTCTAAGATTTTTTCTAGCTAAACGCAAAACTTTCCACCACGTGTCCCAACCGAACACTATCCAACGACGTGTCCCAACCGTCCGTTACATGGAAGTTAGTGCAGAGGATAAATATGTAAATCTATAGAAACGGTAAGAAAAGAGAAGTCCTCCCTTACGTAAACCTCATGAGCATGTGAGAATTGACAACCTTAAAAAGCCGTTAAACGGCAACAACCAGCTGAAGTTTCAACTTTCAACTTTTCTTTCTTCATATCTACCAAATTTGTTTGCTTTTCTTTTTTTAACATTTAATAATTTAATAGGCCAAAAAATAGTAAACAGATTCTTCAATGGAGACAAGAAAAAGAGGGTAAAAGAATTGATTAGATCAGGTTAGCAAATTGGCAAAGAATTGAAATCTGAAACGTAAAAATTTTCTAGAAATGACCACAGAGACAAAGGCCAATTTAGTTAAGGTCAAGACCGGTGGTCAAGATGGTTCTTCAAAGGGTAAGTTTGATGCTGCTATGAACAGGAAGAAGATTGAAAGCTCCAGCAAACAGCTTGTTGATGCAAAGCAAAAATCTGTGTCAACTGTCACGACAAAAACAGAGGTGCCCATCTCAAATTTCCTGGTTAAATTATATTTATTTGGATTTGTTGGTTTTTATTGATTGTTTCCCGATTTGATGATTTGGGTTTCACTTTTTGCTAGTGAATTGTGAATTTCTAAGATTGGTTTGCTTATCTATAGTAAATTTAATGTAGGTTTGATTGACCCGGCTTTGGCATGTGCTATAAAATGGGTTTTTTGGGTCAATGAATTTTATTAATCTGTGATGAATTGGGTGATTTGGCAGTCTATCTCTATGTATTTTGGTTGTGGACATCTAAAGGTTGTCTCTTTTCTTTCAAGATGTATGAATTTCTTCTTTTTTTATTTTTTTCCTTTCTTTTATCAAATTTTTAAGGTAAAATCGAAGACAAGTTCAAGTTCATCAAAAACGGCTACAACCACCAAAACTAAAGTTAGAGAGAAGAAGGTCTATACTTTGCCTGGCCAGAAACATGATCCTCCTGAAGAGGTTGTCCTCATACAATCTCAGATCTCTGCATTTTTCCAGAAACATGTCTCTAATAATTGGTGTTAATGCTTTTTTTTTTTTTTTTTTTGACAGAGAGAGCCATTACGAATATTTTATGAGTCTTTGTTGAAACAAATACCAACAAGTGAAATGGCAGAATTTTGGTGAGGCTTCCTTCTTCTAGTAATACTTCTTGCATATTATTTAACTTTATAAAGAGCACAAGAAATGAAAATCTGCAGTTCTAGAATCTGGAACTTGTTTTACTGCTCAAGTCTTAGATCATGAAGGTCAGTTAGGTTTCTTTGCAGTAACTGTTTGAAGTTTTATATGTTGGAGAGTGTCCCTGACTCCCGACTAACAATGTAGGAAATTTTTATTTATTAGAAAGGGAATCCTTGAACCAGTTTCATGTTGCTCAGGTCAAGCCTAAGACATCTTCTTGATCCCTCGTGAAGTTAAGGTCATGTTGCACTCATCCTCTATCTTTTGATAGTGGAAGTTAGTTCTTTTATGTGATGATTTGTGGGTAACTTTAGATGGAAAATATTCTGGTTAACCAGGAACTAAAGTTATGGACTTTTCTGTTCATATATTCACTGGCTTTTAAGTGCCAAATTGACTTGTGATGCAGGTGAGAAGAGATAACAAAAGAATGGAAGTAGTCTATGTAAATCTCTCTCTCTTTTGTTATTAATAAGTACCAAGAAAAATAGTTTTGTTTCTTCTTTCCTGTATCACATACTCAAATGATGATAATTTTATTACTTGTTTTGATGTCCATGCTGAGAGCGGGAGATTTTGTGCAAAACTACAATACGAAGGTCTCTGGTGTCATGCCAATTTCAATCTAAAGATTTTGAGAGGGAAAAGTGGCACTTGGTTTAGGAAAATATGAAATATGTTTTTTTTTTTCCCTCACTTGGAGTCTTTTTAAAATAGATGAGAGAAAATTGATGGTTATCATTCTCTTTTTGGTACTTAAGGCTGCTAAGATTTGAACTCTGGTCACTGGAACAAATAATCCAGCACTCTAACAAGAGACCAAGTGGCTGTTGGCGATGGTTATCATTCTCCATGGTACAAAAAGGGAATATTTTTTCTTTTGCGCTGATAGAAAGGCCAATTACTTCTCTGTCATGGAAAAGTGCTTCTTAGATCCTTCTAGATTGGTCTATGGTTGTAGAGATGATTACACAAAGGTTTATGTTTATCTTCAACATATACACAAAGGTTGTTGGAGATGATTACACTGGTCATGACAGCATTGCTTGGGAGTATAATGATCAGCCTTAAGCCTTGCAGCTGCATTCTTCTCTTCTCTTTCGAAAAGAAGAATTGATACTAAAAGTAGCTTTCACATATTAAATCAAATCTGAAGCTGTTCTCTTCGATATAGGCATTCTCTTGCTATGCCATGCTTCTCTTTTGTTTGCTAACATCTAAACAAATGAATTATGCTATTGCACATTGCTTTACCTTATCCATTTTTGCATTAGCAGGGTTCTATTCTCTGACGTAAGATAGATTCAGTTAATTGTCATCATTATATTAGTCTTAGTAGAAAGAAATATAACATTGTTTAAGGTAGAGAGACATGGATTGGGTTTCAGGTCCAACATCCCAGAATCAGAGCTGTAACCACCTGAATGGATGAAATGTTCTGAAAATGGTCATATTATCTGTGAAAGGGTCAATCTATCCTTATCAAAATAGCCTTTTCTGACGTACCATGAATCCTCAAGGAAGAAAAAATTGCATTGCTTCAGGGACCAGAGAAGTAACGGCTCCAAGCTTTCTAGTAAAACAAAATTTACCATCATGAAGGTTCCTGCCATAGCAAGGCTTTCTGTAGGGCAGGCCTGTCGCCATGATGGTTCACTGTGCCTTTTGTAGCTATGATGCTATCTAAACAAAGATATGTCATTTAAGCCTAATTACTGAACAGTATTGGTGCCATCATTGACTTTTTATAGCTTAAACTTGTAGTATGTTTTCCTGAGCTTTGGTTTTGCCATGCAGTTGCTTCGTTCTTGTTAGCCTTAAAAATCAAAGGGATAGCCTATTTCCACATCAAAACTTGAGATCTATGTCTGTACATATTATCCTCACTTGTATTGGCAGCAGATGGGGAAAACATATTGTAACCTTTCCAAATTTTCCTCATATTTTCTGGGGCAAACTTTCCACTCAGATAATGTACATATTCTATGGTTGCTGCTTAAGACATGAATTATCAGAGGAATTTTACTTTTCCTTTTTTCCCCATTGATCCCTGACTCCAGCATAATATTTACATAGATCTAACATTTTCTCTAATAGCATCTTTTTAGTTTGTTGAAAATAAGGCCACAATTTTGTTGGATTACCATTTTTGCAAGGAACGACATAAAGTGAGCAATGTTTCTGCTCCTGCCCAACAATGTTACTGTAATTCTTTTTGTCTTGTAATTCCTTGGGTGTTAGATATGGAGAATGGATAAAAAAGGAGCTCATCTACCAGATACCAACTGGTTTGAGTTGACTTTAGTTCCCTGGATCCAATGTACAGTAGATGTAACATTTGCTATGTAGTTAGTTTGTGAAAGATACGTGCAAATATTGTGTTAGATTGCTCATCTGTAAACTGCATTCTTGGATTTTGATTGCCTTCGACATGAATACACCACCAGAAGATTGGTCCTACAATAGAAGGACTCTATTTACGCTAAAGGTATTTCCAAAATATACATTGGATGAAGCATCCATGAGTATTCAAAAAATGGGCCACTCCTTTTTGTTTTTCCAGCTTGTCAATAGAACTTGGTTAAATAGAAGAAGTAACATGGTTCAGTTTGCAGGATGATGGAACATGGCTTATTGTCCCTTGAAAAAGCCAGAAAAGCTTATGAAAAAAAGCAGAGGAGGCAGAAGGAACTTCGGACTGGCACTCCAATTAAATCTTCAAAACCAAGCAGCAAACCTGAGAGTTCACAGAAGCAGCAGCTGGCCTCAAACAATGGAGATGTAAAAGCCAAGAAAAGAATCAACAATGCTATTGATGATGATGATGACTTCATTTTAAGTCCCAAGAGAAGGAAAGGGTAAGAGAAAAGCTCCCCACTGTCTGTAGTGCTGTATTTCTAGGAATAACTTCATTTAAATTCCTTTTACAATTAACTGCAAAAATGCGGGCATTGTGATTTGTGAGAACACTAAAAATAATAGAGTAAGACATTCTTTATGTTTTCCGACTTATGGAAATAATAACCAAAGACAATTTACTGACATGTTTGATGCTTGCTTTTGTGTTTCATGATGTGAAGATCTGATTTCATGTTGCTATCATACTGAAGGAAACAAAGGCATCAAATTATGCTTGCATTTCACTGTAATTAGTAATTTTTAAATGCATTGAGTTTGTTGTCATTTTAGGACACATTTTCATGGTTAACTGTGAACCTGACTGAGAAACCTCCCCCTCCAGTGCTAGCCATTTAATCTGTCATAGGAAGAAAAACAAGCTTTATGGTGGCTCTGCCCCTTGTATGCATGTATGCATATAATCCTGGTCATTATTTTCTGTAGGACTATTAATGGAAGATGAGGGGATTGTCACATGACAAATCTGGACTTTCTATGGAAAAAGATCCTCTCCTCTGCTAAAATATAGTGAAAATGTCCACAACTTACATTATACTGCACACATTCTTTTAAACAAATCTAAGGTCAAAATTTGTCTGACATCATTTGACCTCTCTTAATTAATTTTGATCTATCTTTATATTTAATTTAAGGCCACTAAAACTTCAACCATAGATTAATTTCAAAGTACATTTATTAACCTACGATGAAACAATGGGCATCTCCACTACTTTTTAGAAGAGGATCATTTCCCTTCTTTTATTCCCTCTGTGATGAATAAACCCATTTCTACACCTCTGAAAGATCAGTAACATATGCTACGATAATTTCTGTAGATTAATTGAGGTTTAGTTTCTGGAAAAGACTTCTGAAACATGGTTTGCTAGCTAAGCGATCATAGTGGATAAACTAGATGTGGTTCATTTAATTAGTTAGACATTTGAGTAGAATGAACAATATATAATAAATAGGACATGATCAATAATATCTTTGATAAGTGGAGGACAGATGACTAAACTAGACTAAATTTGACAATAGGATAAACTACTGAAAACTATTGGACTGCAAAGCCCCTATTCCATGCATTCTGGCAATGTGTTTGGTGAGGATCATCATCTCCACTAGCTCCATAATGCTGCTTGTGGAGTGAAGCTCCAAGTTTCGTAATGCCACACTGGCAGGTAAGACAGATCAGTCATGCTTCAAATTGAAGAGTGTACTGAGTACAACCACATGAATTGAACGTAAAAACTAGAGAAATTAAAATTATAAATGAAGAAACATCTTGATCAGGTCTCACGCTTGATATATATATGATGAATGTGTAGATTTTAAGCTGCATATTCTCCATGTATGGGCTGCGTGTATTCATAAACACCAGCCTGCACAAGTCTGCTTGCACATGAGCAGCATGTGAATTTACAGATTTGTTCGATATGAAGATTACAATGGAGAAATAGCTGATCTCGGTTTATTCAGGTCCAACTTACTATGCAGGAATTAATGAATAGAACAAACTTATAACTTGAATCATCTGTGAATGGGCAATGCATGTGACAAACAATCGGTGAAGCTGCTGATTCAGATCATGGACGTTGGTGTTCTCTCTACTGTCTCTATTGAAGTGCACCAGCCATTAAAGATTGCCAAAAGTAGTAAGCATCTTTTTACTGTTGGATGCAAAGCGATGAAACTTTTCTGTGCGTGATTTTTTTAGTAGGTATCAGGTTGGATGGTATATTGAGTGATCTGGTATACAACTACACCACGCCAGGTGAAAAGAAAATGACTGACTACATAGAAGGTGAACTAATTTATTAACTATGTTCGGATACTCCAAGATTTTGTTGAACAATTATGAACATAAATACGACTGAATACTTCATTTTTAGGATACAAGAATTTGTGGGATTTGACACTCCAGGCTGGTTGAGTGGCTGTCAATCCTGAATGAATATTAAAAATTATAGGGAAAATGTATTCCCTGGAAAAATATCTGAAGAAGAAAGGAAGCATCACACTAATGAAGGAACCATGAATTAATGTTCACCAATGGCAGACTGGGCAGTAGAATGCAGCCGATTAAAGAAATGGTTTTGGGGGTCCAAAACACCAACTCAAGGGACAACTAGGGCTGCAAATACCTGGTTTGTGGACAAGAAAACTTTTGTCGTCTATTCTGATTATGGCCCAAAAATTTATTAGAACTGCACAGGTAATGCTGTTATTTCCTTTGATCATTGACTACCCTTAGAGTTGATACAACTTGGCAACAATTTCGCCACACTCACTTCTTACCTCTTCAGTTTGACGCTGCCAATCTTTCTTTATCAAAAAGAAAAAAAAAATGATTCTAGTTTTGGGGAATCCTGAATGAATGGTTAAAGTTAGCAGATTCATCAAACTTTTGTAGGTTTGCAATGTTTTCACGATGATCCTGCTGCTGTAAAAAAACAAAAGCTTCTCTCCTCCGATGACAAATATGAAGCAAACAAGATGCTTGGTACTGTCGACTTTTCTCAAATTATTACGCTGATTTTAACTTGTTCATTCAATTTCTTTTCTGCATAAATACTCGGAAAATTATAAAAAAAGGAAAAGAGAAAAGCAAAATACAATGGCGAAAAAAGAGAAACCCTTTGATTATCCAGTGTACAGACCATGACATGATTTTTTGTCTCATAGAAACAAGATAATAAAATAAGCAATGGACACAATCGGAATTGTGCTGTCCTTGTGGTAATTAAGGTTTTACAAAGTCTTCCTGTCTGAATCCGTAATCCATCAACATGATCATCACCCCACCAAAACATGAACATCCGGCCAGAACTGGTTTCTCCAGGCGCAGTTTTGTGCTAAAACAGTTAATGTACTGCAAAATTCAATCTTTCTTACTAAAAGATCAATGTCTGCGGTACATGCCTGTTGATCATTAATTAAATCTGCGTGTGATGGCAGCTGGTAAAAATAATTTCAAAGTTCACCTTCCTCGATCTCTCTCTTTTCAGTTTGGCAGTGGAAAGTTAAAAAATGAAAGCCCTGCTGACTTGATGGGTTTTCGTCGTTTTCACATTCATTACCAACTCAGCTTTCTCCTTTCAATTATTGATGTTTTGTTATGATCCAAGCTTGCCAATGCCTCAAATTTTTGGTGGCCCTATTTGTTCAAATTTCACACAGTTTTTACATCAGTTCATGGAAGATAGAACAGCTTATCAGTAACGTACCAAGAAAAACCCAAAAAAATTGAAGTCATAAATTCATGTTCATCTTAATTTACATATTAGTATTTTGCATATTTATACATACACAAGCTAGTACCTTAAAACTATATAATAATAACAAAATGAAACAACCAACTTTTTCCATATTAATTGTAATGGGTAGATATTAGGTGCGTCAATTTTTGTTCTTGGTGCACAGGGCAAGATTTTGCTGTACGCAACCACCGGTTTTAGATGCATTTGATCCGTATAACCAACCGTCCTAATGACAGGTGCGGTCTGATGAGTACTTTCTCTATAGGTGTTTAGGCCTCCAAATCTCTCTCGTGTGACTGCTCTCCGATCAAAATAAAAGTAAAATAGCTTAATTGGTCTAAAAATGCTAGTAACCATAGACTGAGAAGGTAGTCCATTATCACTTCAAAGACAATTATATCCCTGACATATTAAAATGGAGTAAATTTCACCAATAGTCATTGAACTTTGATCATAATCTCAACTACATCACTGAACTTTAATTTATCTCGTTAAAGTCGTTAGAGTTTATTTAATATACCGGATTTAGTCACTTGACAGCTTCCATCCAAATTTATTGATAAAAAAAAATGATGTGTCCAACATATTTATGGGCACATCATCTGTCATATCTGCTAATTAAATACCTCTAATCTGAAAAAAAAAAAATCAGTTTGATTTTTTCTTTCTCTCTAACTTTCAACTCTCTCACTACCTCTCCCAAAAGAAAATCAAGCCACAACCATACAATCGGCGGCCATCATCCTCCACCACTCCGATCATTGTCCCTGATTTGCATTCATCTCCCAGGTATCTTCTTCAAAGTCGTCGATGTAGGGAGTTTTGGAACCTTTCTGGGAAGCTTGGAACAAACAAGGAGTCCTTGGACTCTAAAGATTGAGCGCACATTTTCTGGCAACAGTAATTTAAATTTCATACGAGATTTATTTAAAATTTGTTAATATTGATGGATAAGAAGATTTACAAAAAAAAAAATTTTAAAACAAAAAAGATTTTTAATAGATAAATTAATATGTTTATAGATAGAGTTTTTATAGTATAAAAAAAAGATATAAGAGAATTATAAAATTTTATTAGATAAACATCGTATATAACTATTGAAAATTAACGTTTTTATTTGTATAAATATATATATATATATATGAATGTTTACGAATGGATTAAAAGAAATTGAAAGGGTTCACATAAGAATGATGATTATTTTATTTAGGTGAACTAAAAAAAATTGAGATGATTTACATAGGTATAGATGTACATGGATATGTATTATTTTGATTAAGAATACTTATTGAATTAAAAGAAATTGAGAAATTTTATAAGTATTGATTATTGAGTACTGATTGATATAAATTATACATTTGTAATTATTTACAATTTATGAATCTTTTTTTCATCCATAGATATAAGTTGGTTAGACTTGAATATTTATGAATTGAGATTTTTTGACCTAACATATTTAAAGGGTTAAAAAGCATAGGAATGTGCAAAAAGTATCTTTGACTATTAATTTGTAGAGATAGTAAGAATTGCAACAGGTTATGTGTATAATTTTTGCGAAGTCAAAATGCAATAGATTATATATGCAAGAATTTTGTATATTTTGTTTGATGTTTTGCAAATTAGGATACCGACATTCTATTTTATCTCAATGGCCCAATAATCACAAAATCAATCAAGAAGGTAATATCTGAGAATAACTTGAATTAAAATATACCATATTCTTTCGTTTCTCTCGTTTTTGGTTAGGATAGCGTTCTGAGAGCAACCATGAATTTTTTTTGGTTTCATATTTTCATCTGCTTAATGAACTCCTTGTTTGTACATGGCAAGGGATTACTCTTTCTTCGGTAGAAATCAACGCAGTAGGCAAATTTTCAAGATAAAACAAATTTGAAAATCTTATTTGTTATTTATTTTCACTCTGACTCAATTTTAAGGATTTGTCAATTTTTGCAAATTTAAGGATTTTCTTAGATGTTTTTGATGTTTTAACATTGAAACAGAGGGAAATTGATGGAGGAAAGGATTTCTAGGTTTGATTCAGTGTTGGTAGAGGCCAAATAGAGTTCGAGGGGAGGATCAATTGGGTTTCGGATTAGATCTAGACTAATCTAACTCTTTTTGTAAGAATCCAACATGAAGAAGGGAGAGAATAGATTGAAAGGAGTTTGAAAATGAAATTTGGTGACGTATGGGCGTCTACGAGCGGTGGAAGACAACGAACAGAGTGTTGGAGGACGATGGCTGGTGACTGCATGCTGGTGGTCAGATTTTCTTTTAAGAAAGGGTAGTAAGAAAGTAGAAACTTAGAGAAAGAAAAAAATCAAAATGATTTTTTTTTCAGATTATAAATATTTAATTAGTTAATATTTCAGATGATGTGGCAATAACTTGGTAGCCAGTTGTTTTTCTGTCAACTAATTTAAATGAAATCTGTTAAATGACTAAATCAAGTATATTTAATAAATTTTAGTGATTTTAATAAGATAAATTAAAAATCAATGATAAATATGAAATTATGGTCCAAGTTCATTGACCATAGGTGAAATTTACTCGGAAAAATGAATTAGCTTTTTACCCCCTCAAAGATAGCTTTATTTAGTCGAATTATGCGAGCATCTCCAAGCAAAATCTGGAAAAATCAGCACTAGGACATTAAACACTCGTAGGTGGTGTAGCTCGTTTCCTGGTAGATACGACATATAGGCCGGGTCGCATTCCCCTAATCCGGATACGTGGCCATTGATTCATATTCCAAATTAGTCGCATGGTGGATGCACCTTTTGTGGTACGGTGTTTGTGCACATTTTAAAAATTAAAAAATAATAAAATTTGAAGAAAAATTTTGTAGACGCTTTTAAAATTTTTTTGAATATCTTTAAAATTAGAAACTAAAAAATTTAAAGTAATTCTTTTATGAACATTCTTTTTATCGATAAAATTAATAAATTTATTAATAGTTTATATATATAATAAGTGGATAGTTCAAAAAAATTTTAAATACGTCATTAATTAACTGAAAAAATATATAAACCTACGTGTAATATATATATAAGTGATCAATTGAGAGAAGAAATTAAAACTGATTATATGTTAATGTCTGGGTCCATGTTTATACCAATCAACAGCTCAGTTGTGTAGGAACATTTTCAACTTCTTTTGAAACTACACCGTTCGGAAAAACAAAAGAATGTAAGCTAGTTAGTACCCGGCACTCACCACATTTATTACAAAAACCATACCATAAAACTTTCTTGTACTACATATCTGGAAACCTGACCAAAAAAAAAATCAACAAGGCTAAAAGAAAAAAAAACCATTCTTCTGGCCCTTCTATTCTATAATGCCACATTGTGACTTTGAATGACAGGCTCAATGAAGGGAATCGATCCACTACAGGCTTTATGTCAGAATTTGACAATTTTAGGCTTTAAGTCGGTAGCAAAGAATCCTTTTGGGATTGGATCATGAAAATATCTGCGGGAGTTTGATGTCCCTTTCAACTTGATTTAATTTGTCTGATCGAAATTTGATGTGTGAACTTAATCTTCTTGTTAATGAAAATCGGCACTTGGCATTTCACTTGTGGAGATGCATTCCATTGCAACTCAAAAATATAGCCATAAAATCGACTTGAGAATTTAATGAGAGGAGAACATTTAGTTTATGCGTGGCAAAATTTAGTTGAAGCTTTAATTGGCTTGCATTTCCCTGTTATATATTATTCATTTTAATTATGATAGTGTAATATTTTACAATTATATCATCAAATATAATTGATATTTTAATTAGAATAATATCTAAAATTATGATACAATTATGAGACTGTATGTAATATTTGTAATTAATAAATTTTCATGTATAAATATAGTAGATCTGTGTAATATTTTTCTCAAACTCATGAATATAAAATTATTTCTCATTTAAAATGGTATTAAAACTTAAATTTTATACTATATAATTACAAAATATTTCAAAATATTATATTAACAAATTAAAAGTATCATATAGATAAAAGTGTAGCAATGAAATTATTAAATTGTTTTAAAAAAAATGAACCAAGCTTATAAAATTCTGTTTTGAAATGTTCTAATCTATATTTATGGTATGAATTTAACTTCAAACATTGTTCATTCAAGTACGTAACTTCAATAACTTACTAGAGAAAAGCAAGTCAAGGAATAAGAAATTTTATCATTTGCGATAATACCTACCGTATTAAATCATATGAATCACAAAGGTCAGTTGAGGGAGGCTGGCTAGTTTATCTATAACTACATGAATTTCGATGCCAAGGAAGCAGGCTGGAGCTCGAGGAGGGCTCGATCACAAAACGTAACCAATCCTTAGCGATTCCATGTGGGGAAGGGACCCCTTGATTTGCCAAAGAGAAGTCATTTTTAACATGTGGAGCTCCTTCATTTAATTTAATAAAACAGTTAAAAAGCATTTTTTTATTTTTCAAATAATAACACGTTTCAAGCCAGCAAGGTGGTAAATCGTCCCGGACCCAGATGATGTGGTGTGACTCGACTCTAGTGGCTATCAACTTAACTACACCACCAAACTATGCATGATTTGGACGATCAACCATGAAACTTTTGGGTCCCTACAGCAAATATAAGAATGATCTCTTTCTTTTACCAGTGAATCGAATGTAATTTCTTTGCATAAATCATTGATAAAAAGAGATTATAAAAGTTTTTCTTTATTGGGTTAATTTATCACTTTAAATATGTGCTACAAAACAAAAGTATGATTATCTCCTGCCTTTTTTTAGTAGATATCGAATTTTATCCGAATATTTCATATTAAAATTAGTAAATAATAATAATAATAATAATAATAATAATAATAATAATAATGATAATATTGATTAAATAATAAAATAATAAATAATAAAATTTTTTTAAAAAAATTAAAAAAGAAAAAAAAACAAGACTAGTGTACGACGTCGTTGTCATCTCTGACCAGCCAACCTACTGTTATCACCTACTCACAACCCTATAAACACTCCAACCCTATAAAACGTCCAACTTTCTCCCCTTCCAAACTCTTGGACACCCAAAAATTCTATTTAGCCATTACCAAGAGACAAAAACCCAGAAACCCTCAAGTACCGATCCTTCTCACCCTCATTTGACTCTCACTAGGCTTTCAAACATCCACACTCCACAAACCCAAGCTTACCTAGTGCCACACAACCACTCCCTACACCCTAAACCACCATACTAGCACCCTCGAGATACCCATTCAAACCGAGTTTTTTCCCTAACCTAGTTCCCTTTCAAATAGCCACAAATATAAACAAAAAATACTAAAAAAAGAAAAACACAGTCCTTGCCGTAGGTGATGAACCCAATGCCAAAAAGGTACTTGCAAAAAATATATATCAGTTGTAATTTATAAAAATAAAAAATAAAAAAAAGACAGAAACTTTAAGCTCAGATCTATGTCGATCAAGGCTATTTTCTACGAAAAAGAGATTGGATTTGAAAAGATCGCATTGAGGTGAGCTTCTGGAAGTTTCTTAGTGTTTTTTGACCACCGGCGGTAACCATCGGCAACAGTTGGCATGATGACCTGCGTAGCGACGTAGGAGATCGGACGCCGACAAAGCCCTTGGAGTTATCCCTGAAGCTTTGACTTTTTTTTTAGGCAAAAGGGGTAAAATAAGCTAAAAAAAATTTGGTTTTATATAGAAGAGTAAAGCCCAAAATGACGTCGTTTTAGATCAAAGAGGATATGCACATGGATTCGGATCCGACCTGAGGTCCACACACTTGACCTAGTAATCTATCCTTCAGCTAACCTTGAATCGGTATGATCGAACCGCTTGCCGAACTGCCTCCATCCAGTTCAATCAGATCGAACCATCGAATGACCCAGATCGGCATTAATCAGACCGTTGATCGGTCTGGTTCAAGCTTTTTTTTTTAATTTTCTATTTTTTTATATTATTATTTTTATTATTTTGAGTTTTTATTTTTTTAATATTTATGCATGATAAATTTTTAAATTTGTTAGAATAAATATTTGATTGTTTTAAATAATAAAAAAATAAAAACAAAGTAGGATAATACCTAAAAAAAAAATAAATGTGCTAAAAATAATATTAATAATCTAAAAAATAATAAAAATTGAATAAATTTTTTTTTTATTTTCGCTGCCTAGATGTTGGAGGGAAAAAAAACATGCTTCTACAAATAATTCTGCCTAAATGTTGTGGAATTATTATAAAAATTAAACTGATTAATTAAGAAAAAGGTATAAAAAGGATAATAAATAATAAAACAATAATAATAATAATAATAATGAATTTTCATAAAAAAGGGAAATATATGAAAAAATTTTAATTAATGTTCCAAAAGTATGAAAATCGAACTTATTCTGAAAAGCTACCTAGATATTGGAGTTTTTAAGGATGTTCACATTTTCTTTAACCTTAAAATCCAAACCTTAAATTTCTAAACCCTAAATCCCTAAAACCCCGAAATCAAAGCCCCAAACATTGAAAACCCTAAAATCAAAATCAAAACTCCAAACCCTTGAAACCCTAAAATTGAAACTCTAAACCCTTTAAACCCCAAAACTAAACCCTAAATTTTTTAAACCTTAAAATGAAACTCTAAAACCTTTAAACCCTAAAATGAAACTCTAAAACCTTTAAACCCTAAAATGAAACCCCAAACCTCCAAACTCTAAAATTAAACCTTAAACTCTCGAAACCTTAAAATCCAAAGCTTAAAAGCCTTAAAACTCAAACCAAAACCCCAAAATCAAAATCTTCAAAATCCTGAAACCCTAACCTTTAAAACCTCGACTTAAGCTCTAACCAAGACCATCCCAAAATCCTAAGGACGCACATGATAATTTCACTTGAAATAATTTGTTTTCGAATGTCGCCTAGATAATGGAGTATTTAAGAAATTTTATTTCATTAAGTTTTTCATGCCAGTCCTTAATTCGCTTTAACAATAAAATGATAAGTTTTGATAAAAAAATATAACAATAAAATGGGATCTTAAATATAAACAGTCATACCTAAGCTTTGCCTAAATGTCGGAGAATAAGGGTGGTTTTATTATATTCAAGAACCTTACTTTAAAATTATATGTCATTACTTTACGTAACATCCATTAACATATATACATCATCATGTTATTCGTGTTGCATTTCTTTGTCTGTAGTTTTATTTACTATCTGACAATATCATCATTTATTTTCTCATATGAAATGTTTTACAAAAAAGAAATAAATATTTAAAAAAAAATTTGATATTATAAAATAAAATAAAAATAACATTTCGAAAGAAATAATTCTCAATACTTTACCTAGATGTTGGGGAGTCAACAATAATTATCTTTCACTAAGAATGTTATTTTCATTTATGGAATATTACGTTCAATCTTGAGCGAAAAGAGTTTATTTTAAATTCTACCTAGATATTAGAGAATTTTAAAATAATTCTTTAACTTAAAGATTTTTTTCGATATTTCTAAATAAAGAATTTTTGTAAAAATGTTTTTAAAAAATGAAAGGAATTCATATTAAATTTCAAAACAAAAACATTTCATCCAACATCAAAAATAGCGCATGATTAATTGATACTAATTTATGAGCGTGGTAGAGGTGCTAATCATTTTCCACACATAATCGACTTTCGAACCCAATCTGATTTTTATAAACCAAAATTTATCTTTTTAATAAACTTTAAATCCACTTTTATGATTTTATTAAAAAAATAATTTTTTTGATAATCAATTATATTTTAAAAAAGATTGATAGTGACTTTCTTTTTTATTTTTTTTATTTTAAAATTCTTTATGTCTTACTATTTTAAAATGAAGATACCTTTGAATTTAATCCATGTGATCACTTTAACCACCGAGGCTTTCCCTATTGATCTCTGTATCGAAGCACCTTCAGTTTTCGGTTTCTTCATTTTCTTCTTGTTTATTTTTTTCCCATCTAGCTCTTTCACTTTATTCACATGCAATGGTTCGCTTCCTAATGTCTTGACTCTTCCATCGGCATTTTTTCTACTACTTATTATAGTATTTGATACATTCATTTACTATCATTGTCAAGAATGTGCTTTAATCTGCCTTGCACCCAGGCCTCACGATATTAATTATAATAGTAAATGACCTGAAAATCAATGATTCATAAAAGAGGATGAAGCAAATTCTGGTAATTTTTCTGCACCATTTATTCATCTTTCTCTTTTTTGAGTTTTGCGTTTTCAAAAACTTAGTTAAAAAGGATTAAATAGACTTAAACATTTCGATTCATTGGGTGGCAAAAAATCAAGAATAGCATTTATTCTTTAATTGGCCGATCGGACCTTTTGAAGATCTGTTTGAGGCTGTTCTGCTGCTTCCAACCTGCGACCCCAATTAAATGTAGGCCTCAAGTTTTTGTATGCAAGTTGATATTAAAAACAGAGTTTAGTTACCTTATCAAGAATCAATTATCAGAGGAAAAAAAATCTATATAATTTTATAATGAAATAAAATCATGCAATATGACCTGACAGCACTGTAAACCCTAGATTGCCATCTCACAAGATATATACTTTTATGAAATAGTTGCATATATATCCTATGCTATTCCTACCAAACAAACTAGGGGAAACTTGCGATGGAGAGAGATGTGTGAATTATTGAGACAGCAGATAAGAGAAGGGTGATCATGGTGATGATGGTGTAACGAAGAAGAAGATAAGGGTCGAAATGAACATTGAGAAGGGGTGAAACTGGTAAAGATAGTTGAAAACAAATTAAATTACGGGGGTTGCGTGGTACTAGAGAAGGGGACCCCATTGTACCATAGGGTCTAGCACGGTGACCCATTTCTGTTGTGGGTCATAGGCTTACTCTGTCAATGCTTATAAGTGTCGTATGAGTCATTGGGAAATGGTCGGACAAAAGGCTTTGGTTGATCGGGGAAATAGCAAGATGCATGACCCCCTCCCATCCGTCTTTCCTTGCTTGGCTAAGTGCTAGCTGTCTCATCTTCAAAAGCCCACGCTCTTCATTCAATATTTCCACGACATTTCTCTCCGCAGAGAAAGAACAAAAAAAAGGACAGGTACTTCCCATTGGGTTTTTCTTCTATTTTGCTTCCATACAGAAGTCATTCCCCATCACTAAACATCACTCTCCATTAATCACTTTCCTTTCAATTTCTCTGTTCGGCAGTAAACAACTACCACTACCCCCCCCCCCCCCCGGTACTCTGTTTTTTGCCTGTCCTTAATTTTGCTTCCAAAATAAAGCCTCTTTGCAGCCGCCCCCCCCCCCCCCTATATTACTACACGCACTCTCTCCCTAGTTATAGTGTACTTTTCCTCCGCACGTTTAAAGAAACAATCCGTGGCGGATTTTGTTATAGCTCCAGTGGCTCTAACTCACCGATAGGGAAAAAAAATGACTGAGGAGCAAAATTCAGAGACAGAGAGCAGCTCCAATTCATTCTCTTCTCCTCCGACATCACCCTTATCTCCAGGGTCAACTCATTCACCTCCAAACTCAGCCCCTAGCTCAACGACCGCTTTAAACGGAAAACCTGAAACCACCTCAGGTAAAAAGATCAAAAGAATGAGGGATTCAAGCAAGCACCTAGTTTACCGTGGCGTCCGAATGCGAAACTGGGGCAAATGGGTGTCCGAAATCCGCGAGCCACGCAAAAAATCCCGCATTTGGCTCGGCACTTTCCCTACCCCTGAAATGGCAGCTCGTGCACACGACGTTGCCGCTTTAAGCATCAAAGGCAACTCAGCTATTCTCAACTTCCCTGAACTCGCTAACTGTTTACCTCGACCCGTGTCTTTAGCACCTCGTGACATCCAAGCTGCGGCAGCCAAAGCTGCCCAAATGGACAAGTTTGACTCTCCATCATCTTCGACAACATCAACTAATTCTACATTGTCATCGTCGTCATCACTGTCGTCTTTGGTTTCTCAGATGGACTTGTCTTCAGGGTCAGACGAGTTAAGTGAGATAGTGGAGCTGCCAAATCTTGGGACAAATTATGACTCGGTTGAGTTGAAGAATGAGTTTATGTTTGCGGACTCAGTGGATGGATGGTTTTATCCTCCACCGTGGCTTCAAAGCATGGAAGATTATGAGTATGTTTGTGATCAGTTAGTAGTGCCAGAGAGCGTTTTACTGAATGACTTCGAAGAAGGTTTGCTATGGGATTATTAGAGTTTTCATTTCCTTTTTGTGTTTGTGAACGTGAGTGTGTATCGTTTCTTTTTTTTTTTTTTTTTCTTTCTGGTTTTAAGCCCTATTGCTTTTTCTTTGAAGGGCTGAAACGCTGTCTTTTTTTCTTTCTTTCCCTCTGTTTATGTCATCTCTTTCAATGAATGCCACTTTACAGTGTTTAGAATGGGAAGAAGAGGAAAGTATCATAAAGTCTTCCCTTTTGGTTGGTCCCAACACGTTGAGGCCTTAAAGCGTTTCTTGCCTCTCTCTCTCTCTCTCTCTCTCTACCATAACCCAAGCCTGAAATCTAGTTCAACAATGAAAATTCTATGACTGTTCTTTTATTAAAAAAAAACTGTAAGTTTCTTTGAATATATATTATTATAGTAATAATAATGAAAGGGTATAGAGGGAGTCGAGTCATGAGTTGACCATGGAATCATCTTCTACAACAATAATTTGCAATTGGGAATAGGGAAAACATATATTAACAATTAATCTTTAAAAAAAATTTAAGGAAAAGAGAGAAAGGAAAAAGGAATGTAATACTCCATTGTCATGAATGCTGAGGTTGGCTTTTGGCGGATGGCAGATGGTGGAATACGGTGAGGTGTGAAAGTGACAAATTTCCCCATTAGGGTAACAGTATCTATCTAACCTTTTCTGCCTTTTTAACTTTCCACAAAAAATATAATCTCTTTGCTGTGCATCGCATCGATCTTAGTTGAACAGTAAGTAGTTGTGTTTTTCCTTGTTCGGTCAGCTCTGCTTAGATTTTTGTTCTTCTTTAGATAGGGTTAAAAATGGTGGTTACCTTCCTCCCATTGTCCTCGTGCATGCCATAGATTAATTCATTTTTCTTTTTTTTTTTTCTCTTTCTAGATATGAGACCAATCAAGGCAAAACATTTGTTAATCCTCGGCAAAGAATAATTTAAGGATGGATACTCAACCGATGTCAGGAATTTTGTTGCGTACGTCCTCGTTGAGTATTGTTTGATGTAAGGACTTAGCTTTTACTTTTGTTTTATAATCAGATACTAATAGAAAATTATATGATTTATTGATAAATAATTAAAATTAAAATTTTAATTTTAATGATTTGAATTTAAATTTTGATATATTTAATTATTAATAATGAGATGCTAATTAAATAACAATAATCCTTTCAAAACAAATCAATAAAAATAATAATTTATTTATTACTAATTTCCTAGCAAAACTCTAAATTAAAGTACGGTTAATATATAAAATTATAATAAGATAAAATAAAATGATATTATAATTAAGATTAGATTAAATAATATTATTTTATTTTATATTTGTTATATATAATGATTAAAATAAAATAATTTATTTGTTGGTTAAAATTATTTTTTAAAAATTTATATAATTTATATTATTAATTTAATTTTTAAGTGTACAATATATAAATTGAATCTTATTAATTAAAAATATTCATCTTTATTTTTAAAAAATCAAATAATTTTATATCAAAAGAATAATTAACTATTTTTATAATTATATCATTTTATATATATATAAATTAAATATAATATAAAATAATTATTATTTTATGCATAAAAACGTAATTTTAAAATTACTATATATTGAATATGGAGCATATTTGGTGGGGGCTCCATGTTTCCATTTCATGCTTGACAAATCTGGTGTAATTTTTATGGTTGGATGGCATGATCGCCATATTCACCACTCATGAAAAGTGCATTTAGCCAGATCACGCCCACGTACGCCCAATCCCACTCACTTTTTATCTCTCTAATCTTCTCTGAGGGGCTATATGGTACATTACACCAAAGGAATAATGCTGTCTTTTTTCTGCTAATCTGATTAATGAACGGGAACACATGTTTTGCTTTTTTGATGAAAAAAAAAAAAAAACAGAATAAATAAATTAATATTTGTGAATTGTTCATGAAAGTGATCAATTTCCAATTAGGATAAATAAATTATTTAAAAGACTGGCTTTATGTATCATAATCATCCATATCAACAGTCAATTATAGTTAGATTACAAATCAGGGCCACTTTTGCCAGACTATTTAGGAATAGTAATGTGACGGATTTTTATTTGTCTTAATTTTGACCTAATTTTATATATATATATATAATTTAAATTAGATAATATTTTTTTTAATATTCGAATCCGATTTCATTTATTATTGTATAAAATTATATTTGATATAATTTAATTTAAATTAATAAAATATTATTTTTTAAAATATAAAATATTATTTTTAATATAAATATAACATTAAATAAATATATAAATATATATAACTATAAAATTAATTAATTAAAAATAATTTTTTATATATATATCAAGTTGGATCAAGTTTACTTAAAATTTAATCTTGATTCGATCTTGATTTTTTCCTACTATTATCCAATCAGACTCAATATTCAATTTAAAAAATAAAAAAAAAATCTTAAGAAGTTATACGAATCGAAATCCATGATACAGATCGGATTGTCTTCCCTAATACTATTGAAGAATTGAACTTATGATCCCATACTTATCTACTTTGTCAACTGTCACGCAATCAAAATAGTAAAAAAACAGAATATGAAGTCTCGAAAAAAAAATTTTAAATCTTGAGATCTTATGCTTAAATTTTACTATTTTTGAGTTCGGTCAAATTTTATGCTAAAATTTTCTAATTATATAGTGGTTGAATCAATCGGTTGATTTGTTTATTTAATTAATTTTATACATAATATTTTAATATAACTGTAATTTTTCTTTTACTAGTAACTTTATAAAAAGCAAATAACCATGTGACATTATAAAAGTATAAATAGATATACTATTGGAAAAACATTACTCCCAAGGCAATGGAAGGGTCCAAGTACAAGATTTTTTTGGGTCAAATACTAGTATTAATTCCACACATCTTGAGTTATGTTCAACTTAGTTTAATACTATTGTTTAGTCTTTACGAAAACTGCTACTATTATGCAATATGACTAGCTTTCTATTATGGGTAATGTAAAAAAATGCTCCATTCTTTGCCAACCAAACTGCAAATGGATGAAAGCAGATATTCTTCAAGCGAAGGGGGGAAGTTCACTGTACATGAATGTCTGTTTCATCCATGTCAGATGTGAGTTTAGCTTTGATCTTATTTTTTGTAGAAAATGACAGAAATCCAGCTCTTGCAGATTTAAGAAAATATAATAAAATAACCCATTTTTCTGTGTGCTCATTTCTTTACTCTAGTTAGCCTTATGCAAGACTATTTTATAAAAATAAAGCCAATGAATGTTTATATATATATATATATATATAGGTAATGCTTCAATCCCTAATAGGCAATAAGATAAGAAGTTTTAATATTATAATTATCTTTTTTATTTTTAGATCATATTAAATTTTTGATTTATTATCAAATGATATTGTATAAATTCAATTCTACAATTCATTCATCTAAAATTTTATGTTTCAAGTAAACTTAAATAAAAGAAATCAAAAAAAAATTTATTTGAAACATTATTTATGAAATTAAAATGTTCTAATAGGTGAAACTAAAAAAAAAATTATAAAAATTTACAAATTATTAATTATTGACTTTGAAGCTTTTCATTGATAGCAAAAATATCATAAATAATTTTGTAAAGTTATCTTCACATTTCAAATATGTGATGCATATTTAATTTTAATAAGAGTAAATAAATAGTCAAAACAATACAATAACTATTAAAACCTTACATAAAACCGTGAAATATCTAAAAAAAAAAACTCTAAACATACGTCTATTCACGGGAGAAAAAAATAAAAAACCCAACCATATTTGAATCACTGTATAGAAGCCAACTTTTGTTGATGCCAAAAGCTCTATCATTCTGTTAAAAGCACAGTACAATTAGAGATTAAGCTAATGAGCATCAATATAATCTTTGAAAATAAATAGATTAAATTAAATATATTGTTCAATCTGAAAAACTTTTAAATCCATCTTTCAGTGACACATTAAAATTGGATATTAAACCTCTCAATATAGCCATCATTTTAAAAATTAATTAAAACACATAATAGACAAACTTGAAAAGCAAATAGAAGTGGTTCAGCAGCATGACCGAATAGGCAAAAAGTTTTTATCTTCCAATTGGACAATTCTAAAATCAGTTCTCCCAAATGCTTCTATCTATAAAACGTACCAGTTTTAACTTCTTTCATCAGTTTGCTTGTGCAGTACTGGCCATATTAAGAAAGCTTTTTACTCAAAACAACTAAATTAAAAAAAAAAAACGGGATAGTCTATCAGACAACCTTGTGACCATCCCAGCCGGTTAAACACCATGCTGAGAATGATCCTCTAGTGATCCAGCTGGTCTAACAGGAACCAGAAGGCTGTTAATCACGCTCTGATCACCAGGTCATGATTCATCAACTAGACTTGACAACAAATTGAATATTAAATCATAGTTTTAAGTACCTCGTGCCATATCTAGAAGCACCGTCTTATTTTCTTGGTTTGTCGTTACTCATAACAGGTCATCCATACATGCCTCTAACATAAATAACCAAAAAAAACCAGACCATAAACACGATTAGAAAAAAAATTTATAAGTAATCATGTCATAAGAAGTTGGAGATTTACTGGAAGACTCCTAATCTAATATCATCTTTTGGGCTGTTACCATTCCCTGACCCGCAGGATTTTTGCATATGTAAATTCATCTCATCAAGACCCAATATAAACCAACCAAAACAACAAAAATTTACATGATTGCATAAGCAACAACATGGAGCCAAAACTTCTGGGTTAACTTCAAGGCTATACCAAGTGCTTTAACACTCATGACCTGTCAAAGAACACTCTTAGAAATAACAATCCTTAAAAGAAGGCAATACCATTCACCAACAAAATTAAGTTTCCAACAGGCTGATACCGATGCATACCGAAATAAAACCCACGAAAGAGCAAACTCCAATGTAAACCATAATGTGTGTCTATCCATATTGTGGAACGAAGTGAAATATAAGTAGGGGTGTAACAGAATAGAGCTTTCAACGAATTTTTTGTGAACATGTTCCGTTTTTGTTCGTTTATGTTTATTTATTAAGCTTAACAAACAATATTGAATATTATTAGTATGTTCGTTTATTAAACGAATCAAACGTGAATAGTTGTCTGTTCATTCATTATATTCATGAATAAATTTGTTTACGGTTCGTTTAAAACTCGTTCGTTTATTATTGGATTATAATAATAATAATAAAATTACATTTTTATCCTTTACCTTAATCTTATTTTAAGATTCATTTATATTTGTTTAGATTTTGTTTATTTAGGATTTATTTGTTTAAATTTGTTTGGTTATGATTTGTTTATTATTGATGAATGTGTTCATTTATATATGTTGATAAATATATTCGTTTAATGTTCACAAATAAGCTCATTTAACTTAATTAAACGAATATAAACTGGACACAAACAATCTATTATTTAAATGAACAAACACGAACGAATAAAGTAATTTTTTTAAATAACACAAACTAAACAAAAACACTTTTAAAAATAAACGAACAAATATAAATATACATTCGTTCGTTCATGTTTGGTTCATTTACAGCCCTAAATATAAGTATAAAATAGCTGTTAATACCAAAGCTGTGTAAAAGAGGAACCTTACAAGAGGGTCAAAGAGGAATTAAGATCATTATCTTCCTTTGCAGTTCAAAAACTTCGAGTATAAAATAATATTCGGAGCTAAAAGCAAATTATTAACAGAATGCAATCTGGCTCTGTAGCAAGATCCCAAACTTCTGTTATAGATTCAATCTGACTTTCTGGGGAAGCATGCAAAACAATTGTTGTAGAGCCCATGACACACAAAATACATCCAAGAATCCCAAAAGTATGTAACCTTTCCCGTAAAATGATATGGGCAAGTGTTGCACTGCAAGAGAAATGATAATTAGCAATCAACAATAAAATGCCAAACCTGAATATCAGTGACATATTTCCATGCCTGATAATGATGCTGACGGCACCGACAGGAATTACCAGTATAGCTGGTGCAAATGATTTGTATAAGAATGCTAGTAAAGATGGCTTCAGCTCCAACTTCTTTCTGTACAGATGCTTGCTCTTCATCTTCAAAATCACCTTCAAAAGTTAAAAAAAATATATGGATGTTTGTGTAATTGTGTGAGAAAAAATTCACTTATAAAGTAACATTCCTGATGTGTTTGACTAAAGCAATAGCTGCCTGGCCTGTCTTATTTGTATAAACAGAGACAACTTTCCAGTGAAGGTCACCTGCACATAGATAAAATGTAAACTATATGATTTAAAATTATAAAATGATTAATTTTGCAAAAATGAATAAAATTACTACCTTTCCAAGTTTTTTAAAGAAGCTCACTATCCTTGGCAAGCAGCGCTTGACTATAGGCAATAAGGAAATCCTCTCCCGGGGCAAGTTCCTTGCTATAGTTGTGGTTTGAAATTTCTAATCAAGAAATTGATGACAAAAATAGGTTTGATAATAGAACCGAAGATGATATTTATAAAGATCAAATCAAACAAACAGGAATATCTTTCGAAACTGTTACAGAACTTATATCACAATCTAGTTTTATAGAATCTTTAAACAAAAGAACTATAGCTCAAGGAGTAACATATTTAAATTTTTCAAAAATAACGATAAATGATTATGAAAAAACCATAAAAAATTGGGCACAATCTATTACTATTGTAGTAAACAACTACAAAGAGATTAGGTCTAAAAAAATTTTTTTAAATTATTTTTATGGAACATTTCAAGGAGATGTTTTACAATTTTTGTGTAAATGGGAAAACTTTGAAATAGGAAAAGCTCAAAAAGGGACTTTGTTAAATCAAATAACTAAAATACTAGATTTGTTAAAAAAAACCTTACAAATCTACTAAAAAATGAATTTTTTGGAAGAATGGAACCTACTAATCAAAATAGCGAAGCTAGTTATATATTGACTAGAATACAATTATGTGACATAAGACATTTAGAAGAATTTTCCAAAAATTTTATTCATGAATACAAAAAATTGGATGAAACTCATTCCAAATTTTGGAAAGAACACTATTTTCATAAATTACCATCACCTTGGAATGAACTCTATAATCAACAGTATTTCAAATATTTAGAACTTCACAACCCTACAGCAAAACATGAACACTATTTAGATTCTATAGGAAATAGAACTTATTTTGCTTCTAAACAAATCATAGAACATTGCCTTTAAACGAAGGCTTCTAAGCAAGTAAAAAGTAAATTAAGTGATAAATAATGCACAAAAATACTAGAAAATGAATGGAATTTGATAGTAAATCTCAATCTAAAACCTATTCAAAGAAATACAAAAAGAAAAGAAGATATAAATTGGTCAAATGAAAGCCAAAAAAGCATAAATTTGACAAAAAGAAAAAATTTGTTAGAAAAAAAACTTCTAAAAAGAAATCAAAATGCAAATATTTCATTTGTGATGAAGAAGACCATATAGCACCTCAGTGTCCTAATAAAGAAAAAAAATGCTAAAAAAGTTATTAAAACTCTCGAAAAATGAGATCTAGAAATTTGTTTTGGAGAAAAAGTTTCTGAAGATGAAATTATATATAAATTAATTTCTAAAATAGATTATAATTATAATGATGATGAGTATATTTTTGTACTTAATACAAACAGCAATCCTAATAATCATACTATATCAGAAGTTAATAATCAACATAGTTCTAAAACTAAAGACATACTCACTGAAGAACAACAAATGACGAAATTAAGTGATGTCTTAGGATAAAATGTTACTATTTCAAATGAATTGTTAAAAAACTACAATCATTAAATAAAGATAAAATTTATAAACTTTCTGTCTTTTGAAACTTCAAACCATGGATAGAAAGACACATAAAAAATTTTAGTGGCAATACTATAGCTACTGATTCTAATAAAAAATCTATAGATATTCCTTTATTTACTAAAGAAAAAATCAAAAAAATTAAACAAAAATATCTTGAAGTTAGATATATACATTTAGGAATAATTGTGATAACTATAAAAGCTTTATTCAAAATTGGTAATGATATACCAATAATAGCAGTATTAATAGATAAAAGATTTGAAAATCCTATTAAAGCACTAATAGGAGGAATACAATCAAATCTTGTTTCAAGAGCTTATTGGTTTAAAGTAAAATCAAATTATTTTATTTCTATTAACGACCCATTAATAGAAGACTACCTTAGATTAAGAATAATGATAAAACAATCATAAATTAGGAATGTAGCTCATGATTTGTCTATAAACTGGACAGCTATCAATGAATTTACTAATCATACTTTTACATCTATTAGAGAAATAGATTCAAATATTATAGAAATATTTGAACCTCGGCCTTTTGATTTAGAAATCAAACAAAGATTAATAAATCTTAGAGATCTATCAGTACCCATTGGATGGTTATTAGAAGGTACTATAAAACCTGTTCCTTGTAATAGAATAATAAAACTTATAAAATTTTTTACATCAGGAAACAACTTATATTTTAAAAATTATAGAGAAAATAGTTCTCGTAACAATCTAGTTCTATCATCACCCTTTTTTATACCTTTATTGTCAAATAGAAGTAATGAAGACAATGAAAGTATTGCTAGTGAATAATCATTTGTTTCATATAGGTAATCTTTTCTTTCTCAACCTCAAGCAATAGGTACAAAGAATATAAATATTCTTATTTTTCAAGAGATACAAGTAGTCAAAATCAAGAAAAATTAGTTTACAAACCAGTAAACTCGGTTTTAAATTCAGTTTCTTCTAGAAATACTAGAAGAGATAATAATATTCAAAGTTTGGCTATAATCAAACAATATAAAATTGGTAATGATGAAGTAATTGCATTTTCAAAAAATCAATGAAAAAGGTATTATAATTATGTGGAAGTAGAATTTAGATTTAACAAGTATAAACCATATTCTTTAAATGTTTTGATAGACACTAGAGCTACTATATGTAGTTGTAGAAGTAATGCTTTACCATTAGAAAAATGGGAGCCAATAAAACATCCTATAGTAGTAATAGGTATTGATGGAAAAGAAATCATAATAGGATATAAAGTAAAAAATGTTTCTATTTATTTTATGAATAAAAATTCATAATCTCAAAAATTTTATGCTTTTCTTTTATGCTTGGTGATATGTTATTAGGAAATAATTTTATATATAATTATTTACCTTTTTGTTTGAATAACAATAAAGTTATTTTTACTATAGATAAATAATCTATAGAAAAACCATTAGTAAAAAATCATAAACATATATGTGATTTTGATTTCTAACTTGAAACCAATAAAATGGAAATTAAATCAATTAGTGAAACACACTAGTTATATAAAATTTTAAAAGAAAATTTTAGAGAGGAACCATTAAAATTATGGTATAGAAGTACTCGTTTTTGTAGTTAGAAATTATTGATTTAAAGAAAATAATTAGAGTAAAACTAATTATTTATACTAAAAAAGATATAGATAAATTTGACATACAAATCAATGAACTTTTACAAAAAAGACTTATAAAACCCATTACTAGTCCACATTCAAGTCCAGTATTTAAGGTAAGAAATCATGTTGAACAAAAAAAAAAAAAAAGAAAAGCCAATATGGTAATCAACTATAATAGGCTTAATTAAAATTTAATATTTGATGGATACTTTTATCCCTAGAAAAGATGTACTAATAAACTTAGCAAAAACTGCTAAATATTTTAGTAAATTTGATTGCAACTCAAGATTTGGGCAAATAATGCTAACCAAAGAATCAAAACCATTAACAACCTTTAGTGCACCAAAAGGCCATTATCAGTGGAAAGTCATACCTTTTGGACTTTGTAATGCACCACAAATGTTTCAAAGATGAAAGGACACCATTTTTGGCAAATATAAAGACTTTTGTATAATATATATTGATAATATACATATATTTTTTGATACATTAAATAAGCATAGGAATTACCTAAATCTTATAGCTCAAGAATTCATAAAACATGGTATTATATTAAGCCCTAAAAAGATAAAGCTTGAAAAAACTAATATAGAATTCTTAGGATTAAATTTATCTACAAATGGTCTTACTTTACAAGGTCATATTATAATAAAAATTAAATAATTTCGAAAACAATTGGAAGATAAAAAATAATTCAAAAGTTTTTTAGGTCTTTTTAATTCTGGAAGACAATTTATTAAAACCTCTTTAAAAAAGAGAAAGTTTTACAAGAAAAACAAAAAAAAAAAGATATACCTTTTTCTTGGTCAAAAAACAATTCTAATATTATTAAACAAATAAAATTAGATCTTAAATTTATATCTAAAGTATATCTTCCTAAACCAAAAGAATTACTTATTCTTGAAACAGATGCATCAGACCAACATTGGGGATGTGTACTTAAATCAAAGGTACATAATTAAGAATTGATTTATGCTTATAATTTAGAAAAATTTAAACCTAATGAGTTAAAATATATTATTTTTGAAAATAGTTACTAGCTATAAAAAAATGCTATAACCAAATTTCATATTTACCTAGCACTTGAAAATTTTATTATTAAAACTGATAATCAGATAGTTAAAGATTTCTTAAAAAATAAAAAATTAGAAATTAATCCTAGAAGAATTAGAAGGTATAACTTTTTATGCCAATATAAATTTTCTATTAAATTTATTAAAGGATCTAACAATGTACTTGTTGATCTTTTAAGCAAGCTTGATGGATCGAGGTAAAAAACTTTTAGAAGAAATTGGTGAATGGACTACAGTAAAAAAAAATCAACCCAAACAATGTTCTTCTCTTACACATGTAAATCCTAACCAAGGATTAAGATTACAGCCCTTTAACCAACCATTAGTTCCATATCCTAATCCATGATATTTCTTTTATCTTTGACCATACATGAAAATACTAGGAATTCCATCACAACAAGTAATGGAACCCAATAGATTATCCTAATTTTCTTAGTATCCAAACTAATGGACTCTAATGTTATATTCTGAAATTCTTTAAAAAAATAGAAAATTTGTTGAAACCACAACAAAATTTCTTAAAAAATCAAAGATTTATATAACCCAGAATAACCCCTCTGAGTTATATATTCTTATAAATGAAGTTTGGAAAGCCCAATTTCAAGGTAATGAACCAACTTTTAGGAAAAACATGACTACGCTTGCAGAAGGATTAATCAAATGGTTAATAAATTTCAAACTTTTTAAAATCTTGTTCTAAATAGTTTAACTCTAAAAGATTGGGATGAACCACAAATTTTTGAACTTGATGAAAAAGAATACTCCATTGAAAAGATAAACAATTTTTTAAATATTTGTGATTTTCTCATAGAAGAAAAAACTATTTCTTTTTCTTGTTTAAAAATTAGAAAAATTCTTTTATATTAAGACGTTAACAACATCTTACCTAATGAAGTTTTTAATAGAATAAAAAATTCAATAGGAGATGAAGTAGATCTTCTACTTCATGAAAAATTCAATGAATATTTTCCTTTTATATATTTAAAAAATCAAGGAATTTTAGGTGAATTTTTTAAAATTAAATTCAGATTAAATCCTGACCCTTATGATATAATCAACATCGAAATGGGTTATCTAGGAATAATTACTTTTCAAAATTTATCTTTTTATTTAATAAGACATTTTTTTGCTTTTATTAAATAAAAAATATTTGATTTTGTCAAAAATTATAAATATTTTTCTTATGTACATATTAAAATAACTAGTTTAGTAGGACTCTTTCATAGAAAAAGATTTTTTCAACCTTATCAAATCAGGGAAGTCTAAAAAGTATTTTATGGATTAGATTTATTAGCACCTAATGAAAATGAAAAAAATATAAAATTTGCTTTTTCATAATTTAATAGAGTAAATTTATACAGTTTCTAAGCAAGAATCAACATGATAAAAAAAGCAAAACAATTGTTGAATGAAATCCCACCAAACTCATAGACTTCTTATATCATTGCTACCATAGATGGTAAAAGAATTTTTGTGAAAAAATTTTATGATGGAAGTAATCCGAAGCCTCAGCCTGACGCAGTCAAACTTCTAGAGAAACTATCTAGAAAGGAATATCTAGATTATCTTTTTTTTTTACTACTCCAATATAAAAAAGGATGGGAACAATGGAACAAGTCAAGAATAGCTTCACTAGTATCTTTTAATCCAGAAGATGAAAAAGCTACAAACTTGGATAATCAACAAGATGGATAAAAAAGATAACAAGTCAAAATTTGTATACTAGTCAACATTTACTGCTAAAAAGGTGAATACGTATCTATACAAAATAAAGGTCATGTCTGTAAATGTCATATCATTACGTAGAAAATAAATGTCATGTCATTATCTATAATTTTTGTCAAAGTTAGGTAGAAAACAAATGATGGCAACAAAAATGGCAAGAATAAAAAAAGAGAAAGAGATGAATTGGTAGACTCTTCTTTCTCCCACTTTCTCTTTCTTCTTTTTCCTCTTTATTCACTTTTCTCTAATTTTTTGTAATTAGTGTCAAAGCTTATAAAAGACCTTGTATATAATAAACTATACAAATCAGTGTTCAAATATATATATTCTACTTAAGATTTTTATATCACAGCTATCATTGTAAGTATTTCTTTACTTTCACAGCTTTTAATTTTAAGCTTTATGTTCTAAAACCCATATATCTATTTACTATCTTTGTGCTAGTGTTGTGGTTTTATTGTGGCCTTTAAATCTAGCATTAGAGATCTTTAAAAGGTTTTTAAACAGTCTTAGGTACAGAGACATAAAGCAAGATATTGAAAACTGTGTTTATTCAGAAAAACCTTATAATCATAGTTTGCATGTGGATCCTCAATCAAAAAATCATATACCCATAATCAACCACAGTATTAATAGATTTATAGATTTATCTACTACTTTATTTAAAAAATTATTTAATAAAGTTGATATATTAGAATAAAAATAGATAATTTAGGATAAGTGACTAGTTTAAATCTAAATCAAGATTCTAAACAACTATTAGTAAATATTAATAAAAAATTAAAATTATTAGAAGTTGACAAAAGTCAAATAAATAACTTTGGACCTTTATATTATCCTTACTCCTAATGAGGATAAACCATCATCTTCTCAACCACCTGATTTTTCTAAAGCAAAAAAATTAGATTTTAAATCCTATAAAAATCTTATAGAACACCTTAAGTATAAAATGAGAAAAACCAAAAATCTTAAAAAAATGGTTGATTATTTGAATATAATAGAAAAACTATATGAAACACATATAGAACTTTTTAAAAAGTTTAATTATCATTATATGTTTAATTATGATACTATTGATGAAAGTAGTTCAGATGAAAAAGTTACAAAAAAAAAAGATAAAATTTTAACTACTAATCTAGCAGTAAAAGATCAAATAAGTAGTACAAAATCTTCATCCTCTAAAGAAGTAGATAAAGAAATAAAAACTAAGCCTACATCTATAGACCTTGATTAACAAAAAATTGATAAAGAAAAAAGAAAAGTAAGAAAATTCCCATTATTGCCTTTGGCACAAAATCCACTACTTATTCCTTTCTCGGCTGGAAAGGTTGCTACAGTTTTCTTAACTTTCTTTAAAACTCTTGCTTTTAAGGTTGCAACCTTTCGTAAAGTTGCACGAAAGAAAAAATCTTCATCAATAAAGGTTCAACTTTTATAATGAACTAAATAGACACCTACTTTACAACTTTTAATTTAAATTCTTATGGTGCCAAATTGCCAATGCCAACATCCTATTAATTTTTTATTTCTTACATCAAAGAAAAGAAACCAAAACATAAATAAATGAAATACTCAACGGTTAATAATAATGAAAGAAGAATGACAAAGAAAGATCTAAAAATTGGCATTTTGTTAGTTTTCAAAAATTTCGGGCATTGCAATTTTAAATAGCCACCAAGAAAATAATCAACAACAAATTATTTAGTACTAAAATTTCTAAGAGATTATCAATCTTTCAGTAACTACTCTTGCAGTGGCAATTGGAGAATGTAAAATAATTGAATTCATCTTAAATCAATTATCCGAGGTCGTCAGTAATAAATTTCATATTCCTTCTCAAAAGATAGTTCAAAAATTTTCCTAAAATCAAAGAACTTTTTTGCATGTGCCAATTTCTCTCAATGTTATAGTAAACTTGGTCATAACAGGCCTTAAAGAAGGAGAAAAGAAATTTAAATTACTACTATGGTGACATAAAAATCATAATCAGGCTAGAATATAATCATTATGTGATATCAGAATTGGAAAACAAAATGAGAAAGTAAATAGGATCACTAAGCCAGCTATCAGATATTTCTTTGAGAACCTAAACATATAAAAAAAGACAAAACCCATTAAAAAATGCTTGAAACATGATAGAATTTGATGTTTAAGCTTATTCAAACTGACCTTTAAAACAATATCAGGCTGATAATCATTAAAGTTCTTCCGTTGTTTAAAGAAAATTATCATATTCATCAGACTTCAAAAACTTTAGCTTCTAAAACATGATCAGTAGAGACATACAAACTAAAAAAAAAAAAAGGCCCTAAAATTGTTGTCTAACTAGAAAATATGGATTAAATAATATAATAATAAGAGGAAAGAAATGATTAAATCTTTGTTACCTTTCTAACATAGCCCTTTTTTGGAAAGGCATTTTCAAAAGTAAATATGGCTTAGGAAGGGGGATTATTATCTCATGAATTTCAAAGATTGATAAAGCAAAATCAATATAAATATGAACAAATAGTCAAAAAAATTCAAGCAAAACAAAAAAATAACCAATGAAAATATAAATTTTTGTGAAAAAAAAAATAGAAGGATCATACTTGAGAACCATGGTTGCTGAGTTTTATTGTTCTCTACTATTTTGTTGTGGAAATTTTAACTATGTTGTTATATTGCCAAATGCTAAAAAAAAATAATTCTAAGCCTATAAATCCTTCCAAACACCATGGAAGACCCGTGTATGTGAAAAAGAAAAAAGACATTTTTCTTACTTTTGCTTAAAAAAAGTAAAAAATATATTAAAAATATCTTGAAAATCATCTATCGGACATAACTGGTGATAGTTGATAAAGCTTTCATTGTTGTGATGATGATGTATATCAAAAGCAAAAGTTGAGATATTAGAGGAATGCATAGGAAAATTTGTTTTCACATTGGATCCACAGGGGGACCTCATTGCTACATCGTAGACTCAAGCTACTTCTTCAGCTAATTCAAAGGTCTTTAGCCAAACTTTGGTCTTATTTCAATCTCTGATCTCGTCTGTTATGAACTTCTGGATACAAAAGTAAAAAATGACCTAAAATTCTAGATACAAAAGTAAAAAATGACCCAAAATTACCTTTAATCTTTTGGTTTTTACATTATATAGTTTTCCCTTCAGCCTTTCTTAGGGACAGCTTTTATATATACTAGAATGATGCTCATACTTTGCTATAGTTTTTTTTATTTAGCATAATTAAAATTTTAAAATATATAAAAAATAACTCAAATACACTTTAATCATCTATAGCATGGGCATATTAGGAATTCAATTAGATTAACCCACAAGGTCAAAATAGTAAAAAAACAACATTTATAAGTCATAATAGTCATCCAAGAATTTGTGTGAGAGAAAGTGATCGGATTTCATGGCTCAGCAATACTTGTTGCCTATATTTTGTGAGAACAATAAAAAAATGGCTTACAAAAGACTCATTAGCAACCCTCATAAATATGAAATTTTATGTAGGATTATTAACATCGCGGAATCTTACCTGCAATGGAATTGATAGCTTCAAAAGCTTTATGCCTAACCACTAGGTGTTCATTTACAGTCTTGACTATATTGTTAAGTGCAATCGAAGTAGCTTTATTTTGCAATTGACCTAAGGCATAAAAAACTTGTATTACTGTAAAGTAACAAACATAAAAATCAACATAAACATCCCACAAAGAAGAACAATAAGTCTACTCTAAATCAAGATTCAAATTAATTGCTTAAACTTTACCGAATACATATCCAATTTTATTCTCTTTGGACATGTATATATAAAATAATAAGTTTTATATTTGACTTGTTTGGAAGCAAAAAATCTATGCTGATCCAACTAATTAGATTTTAAAAAATGGGTAATTAGCCATTACCTGTATAGCTTTTTGAAAAATGACAGCTTTTGCTAAGCTTGCCATGATCCAAATCATTCATTTGATTTGTACAAAGCTGACCTACTTCATTATCATCATCTAAATGGCTTGGAAAGCTTGTAAATAGAACAAAGAATCCAAAATAGTGAAAATATCTTAAATACAACAAAATGATTAAATTCAAAGAATTGGGCCATAACAAAAAATGATTTTTTTATCCTACTAGAATTGTAATTATAATACTTACAATTGAAGATGAACTCATTCAATTTGTTCATATGAGAAATACTCTTAAATGCAGTTGGCATCTTAGCTAGGAGGTGAATAATTATCTTGCCATTCTTGTTTTATAAGTTGCAAGCAATGGATCATTGTTTAGTAACCAAATAGCTATTTTTGCATTAAAAGCCAAGAAAACCGTTAAGTTAAACAAAACAATTAATAATCATAATTACATTGGTAAATGGTGAAAACAAAAAAAAATACTAAAGTTTTGGTTGATTACAGTGCTATAAAGAATTATGACCCCATCATCTCTTCTATAGTGATCATGTAGATTTCTAACTTTTTCAACTTGTTGCACTAAATACTTTACCATTACAATTTAACCAAATTCTACAACCTTAAACAGTGATGTTTCACCTAAATTATTTCGATCACCTAAACAATTGATGCAATGCCACATAAAGGGGGATTCATAGTTCTTCATACATGGGATGTAATTCTTTAGTTTATATGGTAACAAAAATGACAAACAAACTACATCTTTATTTTTTTTTATTATGGACATTATTTTCCTTTTACAATTTTCCCAATGTCATGTGTTTTTATGTCCTTTATTCAAAAATCTGTGTTGACTTGAGAATTTGCTATATTTTATAGTGTGTGTTTTTGTTAAAATTTTTAACTTACTCATTTCTATGCTTTCATCACGACCTTAAGAAAAGAATACATTATTGTTTTAGCAATTGCTATGGATGTTTCTATGATTGTCTATTTTGAAATCTTGTTTCCTATAAGAATTAGATTGTTAGATATTAGCTCCAAAAATTTATGTCCAAACACAAAGAAGCAAAACAATTCTTCAAAGGAGCATAAATATGTAAGATATAAACCTATCAAAGACTAGGATTAAGAAGCCATGACAAACACATGTTTAACACATTGCCAAATGTATGAGTAAGTGGTGCCACCCGCTCCAAAGTGTTGGTAGCCAACTAAATAGCAAAAAAAAAAAAAAAAAGCTTCATCTACATAGTATAGTAATGTTAAGATGCATCATGTCAGATAGGTTTGCATAAGGCATCAACAGAAATAAAGTTACTTGAAAACAATAAAACTTATAAAAATATATTTAAAAACAATGGTACTTGATTATAGAGATGGTAAAACATTCCCACCCAAAAGAGATCAAAGATAAATTTAGTCATACTTACTTTAGTAATAGCATAATTGAACCCATGCTTCATCTGCAGCATTAACTATATTAACAAAATCAATAGAAATGATCATTCATACCAACCTTATTATTTGGTCAACCATGAGCTACTATCATTTAAAGTAGTTTCTTTTACTTGCCTTTGTGCTATAAAATGACAATAAAACAATTAGCCTCACATTTAGAAAAGGAGGAAAAAGTTTTAATAACTCTGAGCAATAATTTCATCAACTATCTTCACATATACTAATTAGATGTCTTAAATGTTGATTATTGCTAACTTTTTCTTCAATTAACTTTTCAACCATAATGGAAACAGAAATTAAATAAACAAAATCTAATAAATGAAAAAAAGACGATGATTGAAAGCATAAGTGCATTATTCCTTTGAAAAGAAATTAATTTAAAAGAGGCCATTAATTTTAAGATCATTTAGAAGCTTGAGATTGCGACATATGTTTTTTCAAATATAATTATCAAAAAAATTTAAGACATGGAGTAGATGTCCAACAAATTAGAGTAAAAAAGAGTTTAAGGGTACTTTTAATTGTTTCTCATAGATATAGATTATAGATAACCTTTAACAATATATAACAATCAAGCAGCATACAAGACTTATAAACTTCCACAAAACCCTTCTTGCTTCTCATCCTGTAATATTTCAAAGATGCAGCTTGAAATAATTAATTTCCATCATTAGAAAAAAAAAAGACACAAAAAATCATAACCTTAAAAGAAACTATTAATAATGAATTACAACTTCTAGCACTTTTATCTTTCTTAGTGCTTTAGAAGATAAGGTGGGAACCTTTTGGACATCATCAAACTGCCCCTAAATAAAATCATAACATTATTATTTATTAGTATTAAGCAACCATTTGCTTGGACTATGAAAAATAATGAAAATTTACCTTTTTTATCTATTAAAACCACGAGGATAAAAAAAAAAAAAAAACACTTCAATTTGCATAAGTCTATCTTAGCAAACACAAAAAAAAAAAAAGTATGAAATAGTAAAGCAAACATAGAAATGTAAGTGCCATGAATCCCTAACTATTCATTCTTAAAGGCATGTATATATTAACAAATCCAATCAAAAGAATCACTAATTTAGAGTAAAATTATTTATCAACTTAAAACAATATCATCTAAAATTTCAGACATATCAGCTAACATGTATCAATAAGCAAAGAACTTTAGGGGAATAATGCATACAAAATAGAAATATAACAAAAAACTATAACTACATAAATTTATTACATATCCAGCTTATAATTAAGTTATATATAGAAATCTTCTAGCATTTAACAAATTTAATTATGTTAAAGAGATATATATGAAACAAAAAGCTAAAAAACCTAACCATACAAAATCCCAATTTTCACAAGAATTGAACAACTAATACTCTCGATACTTATTAAAAGAAAAAAAAATTATCAGTTGGAGACAGCTTAGGCAAATAGATAGAATGACAAAATAATTTGTTTCCTTTTTCTATTCTCTACTGTGTAATACTCAATTGTTTAGCTTATTTATGAAACAGATTCTTAACAATAATTTTGCAAACAACATTGTTAGTGGGCAGAGTTAGGAGCAATTAAACCCAATTTATGGTTCAATATATACCAAGAAAATAATGACAACATGGATTCTATAATTCTCCTTCCTTGAAATTGAGAAATGTAGGTAAAATATTTCCAAACACATGAAACTCTAACTTGTGGGAAGATAATGAATAAACTGTTACAAACTCATTTGACTCTAGTAGTTACAATTTGTAAATTATTGTATTTTACATTTGAAGTATTAGAAACCCATGGAAATTGGTAGTTTTTATGTAGTATGTCCAGATAATAAACATAAACATAGAATGCCTTAAAAAATTGATACGTAATGTTTTAATTGTTTAAAAATCTTTAGCTGCCTTTAAAACAATTTTTACTTATAATGATGGCTGGGGGAATATAGACTAATAGAGCAACAATGGAAATATAAGTAGTCATTTGTACTATCTATATCGATCTGCATATGAAAAAGCAACAATTACTATAAAAATTTTATTGGTTAAAATAAAAATTTTTAGTTTTGTACAAACTAAAAAAATAAAAAAAAAATGTGTAGAAAAGAGGAAAGGAATAACTTTATTTGATTCTTTTGAAAAGAAAGGTAAAGAATTTTAAAGAAAGTCACCATGGTCTTTTTGGAATAGATACTCTTGTAAGTGAATGAGATGTTGGAAATCATTACGCTAATGAGACCTGTTCAGTTAAATGACAACTCAGTCAGTGATGTCATAGATTCACCTGTATTCAGTTTGCAATTAAATGACACCCAAGAAAGTTGTACATTAACAATTCAAGTGTAATATGCTATTATAGTAATAAGGTATATAGTTTGTTTATTTATACAATTAGAAGTAGAGCCCATTAAGAGAATATATTTTACACTTGAACTGATTTATAATTGGGTTATCAAAACAACAAACAAAGAAAAAATAGCTACTAAAGTTATGTTCCATTTACTCTTTTTTTCATATTAAACATCATTATCTTGATCCTAGGCCATGCATTACATACTGGTCTAGCAATCTTGTTGCCAGGCATAACATTTTGCTAACTTTTCAGTATATTTTTTTGACGGTATCTATTCAATCCCATGCAACTTATTCATACAATATGCTAAATAATTTGGCATATGATGTTATCTAAAATGCAAATAAAATGCCTACTAAAATTGATCAAAATATTTATGTTCCTAGCACTAGCAATTTATAGAGAATGGATAAAAGTGTTCATAAACATATTTTCTAGCCTATCTCAGTATTGCAAACTTGCATTCATCCCTCTATATCAATTCAAATTTAGATAAATACATGATAAAGTGTCTAAAATTATAAATAATCAAAAGTTCATACTTGTAGTGCAAGTAAATTCAAATATTTGGAGTTGTCCTAACCATGAATGACAACAATTTTGTACTTTGCCTTTTCATTGGGAACACTAACTTCCTTATAAGCCAAATCATTCCCATCACTGAGCTTAACTCTAGGAAAAGTTACAGAAGACCCATTTGGTGAGCCGCATATATTTGAAAAGGGTGGCTTTATAGCTTGATAAGCCCATCCTAAGAGACCCCTTGTCAAAGCTACCACTAAAGGTGCAATCATTACTGCAAAGGGACAAAATACCATAAAATTCATCATATCATAAAGAATTTAACAAAAAAGAGAAAACGAAAGCAAACACAACTCAAAGTGCCAAAGAATCACTTTTGTACCCAAAACATGGATTGATTTTCATTCCACTTTGATATCTTCACCAAAATCCAAACCCTCCCCATCTTTTCAAGAACTTCAATTCTCCAAATACAAAATCTTTATCATCTAAAAAGGAATCTTGAGATTTGTCCATTATTTAACTAGGTAAAAAATCAGAAAAAACACCCCAAAGAATAGGAAAACAAAACTGTGTAAATCCATTGAAAAAAAAAAAGCAATTAGTTAAACCTTCACAATTAAAAAAAAAACTTATGGTACTTATCATAAAATCATTAACTTTTTGGCGATTACTTCTTTGCAAACAAAATAGACAAAGAAAAAAAAGAATTACTACATTTTAGTTTGGGAATTAAAAAAAAAGGAAAAAGAGAAAATAATAAAATGAAATTATTACTTCTATGTAAAGATTGAAGAGATTAGTATGGCGGATCAAGGAGGGTACAATTGATAGGTTTCAAAATTTGTAGCTACTGCCAGTGATCCATTCAACAAAAGAGATACCAATACTCTACATGCTTCAATGGAAGCTTTTGAAGAAGCTTTTTATTCAAGCTTTTGGAAAAGCTTATGGAGAAACTTCTTCCAAATTAACCCTTAGGTCCATAAGTTTTTTCTAAAATGTAAGCTTCAATTGAGTTCAATTACATTGCTTAACTTTCCCCAACTCATCTTAAAGGGACAGCTTTAATATATAGTTATAGATTATAGATATATATACATATACATATATATATATATATATACATATATACATATACATATGTATATGTATACACAGCAATAGACAATTTTTTCAATAAATCAGCTTCAACATGATAAAATGTCTAATTTGAAAAGCATGCAAATCCGTGGATATAGTATCTGAAAATGTTGAGCTTAAGTTTTCAAGGAATAATAATTCTCTTGCTATTTTCAGAGTCTAATTCAATGGCTTCATAAGAACATTAGTTTTTTTTTTTTTTTTTATATTAAAAATTGAGTAAAAGACAAGAAAAAAAAGTAATCCCAGATCAAGAAAAACGCCTAGCTAGTACCTAAAATAATACTCCAGTAGCAATTGATTTATACCTATATATATATATATATATATTTAAACCTTATTTATTACTTCTTCCATCCTATTTTTTTTATCTATCTTTTCTTTTTCTTTTTTTTGTGATATGTCTCAAAATTATATATATATATATATATTGGACATTTAAAACTCTTTTTTTTATATTTTAAAAATATTTTTATAATTTTTTTATTTTTTGATATTAAAAATCATGGAAATTTAATTTTATAAAAAAATTTAAAATTTAATATTAAATACATTAAAATTAATTTTTTTTAACTATGTTAAAATCGATAACGCTCAAATAATTTGGCGCAGAAAGAATATATTATTGCATCAGTGGTGAAAATGTAAAAGAATTTCATTACTGGATTTGAAGTTTAATTATAGCCCATTTTAACTAAATGTAGTAATTGCCTTTATATAGTTTAACATTGATTCTTCATTTGTAGTTAATTGGTTCTGTGCTAAAATAAATATTCGAGAGTAACATTTAGGTGAAAATTTTCTTTATCAATTTTTTGGTATTTTAAATTGTTAGAATTTAAATTTTGATAATTAAAATTAAAATTTTAATATTTTATCAATAAATTATGTAACTGTTAAAATTTTCGTTATAAAATCATATAAAATAATGTTAAAATTTGTTGGGCTTGCTGTATTAAGTAGAGAATTTTTTTAAAAATTATAAGTTATAATTATAATCAATTAATTAAATTTATATATAACGATCATTGAATAATCAAACAAATAAATTAACTAATAAATTAGAACACAATTAAATAAATCTAATATAAAATTGAAATAAATCCATACGTAATGAGACTTAAAACTTAAAACCTTAGAGTTCTAAAATTTTCTCCTTACTATTAAACCAAAAATTCATTGACAAGTAGAAAATTAATTAATTTAACGTGTGAAATAAATTTTTATTCAAGAAAAAAAAAAGAAAGAAAGAAAGCAAAGCAGATAGCAGAATTTTGGGTCAGTCAAAATATTTTTGACCGTGACGATTAATAACCTTTGTCACCACATTTCCAATCTAATTCTTCTCTTTATCCCATATATTTATGAATATGGAATGTTGATCAGCTTTCAGTTGGCTATGAAGGAAGAGTGATATGTTAGACGATCCACGCAAACAAACTAAAAGTGCACAAAGCTAAGAGATCATTTAGTAGGGATGGCAATTTCATCCTAATCCGCTGGATTATTATTTTTCGACGTGAAAGGTACACACATATATAAGGAGAATTTTATATTTGATTATGTTAATTAGGTAATTAGATTTAGATTTATAATCGGATTGGGTACGAATAAGGATAAAGTAATACTCATCTCGTAGAACATCCTATACCCGACATATATAATATATTTATATATGTTTTATTTTTTCTTTATTTTGATAATTAAGTAAATTTATTATGAAATATATAAATTATAAAAATATTTTACAAACCACCTATATACTTTTAAAGAACACTTAAGTTAGATTACATTATTATTTAAAGATCACTTTTATTATTTATTATTTTTCTTTTAATTTACTACTTCCATTATTATTTAAAGATTACTTTTATGCTTTAAAATATATATATATATATATATATATTGGTTTCGTTACTTAAAAAATTAAAATTAATTTTTTTAACAATTTTATTAGATTGTATTTATGTATGATTTTCTTTAATTATTTTATTATCTTTTAAAATTATAATTGAATATTTGAGTTGTATTCGAGTTATTCGTTAACTAGCAGTTACGGAGATGGTATGCAAAATATTATCCGATGAATATAAAGATAAAGATGTATACGAATATTATAATCGGATACAAGAACAAAAAGCGTCATACTCACCCCAATAATGATTCATTATCATCCCTATCATTTAGCTTGATGAGTAATTGTTGCTCTTTGATGTAAACACTGGCCTAAAAAACCCAATTCAAGAACAAAATTAAAGTATGCTTTGGAACTTAATTATTAATAAATTTGAAGTATAATACTTAATTTTTTAACTTTTTAAAATAAAAATTAACTTTAATATTTAAAAATGTACTATTTATTCACTAAAATAATTACTTAATGATCGGTGTGTGTTTGGTTTTATCTTTACTCAAAAAATTAGATTCAAAATTATTCCTTCCTAATATTAGAACGGAACACGTGTTATAACAAGTAAATTAATAGTTAATTAATTAGGCAAAGTTATATATTTAGTTCCAAGAATAATGTAAAGGCGAATGGCTTTGTAAATGAAAAATGGTGAGGCTTTAACGACAAAAAATGCTTTATCAACCGCACGTCTCTTTCCCTTTAAAAAATGCAGCCAATTAGCGAAGTAACCCTCCGTCCCACTTTTCGTGCAGTTCATATAATTTTTTTTTTGATGTATCTCTACTTTCACAAGCTCAAACAAAAAAAAAAAAAAAAAAAGAACTCAAAGGCCAAAAGACCCAAAACCCACCGTGTTCATGGGATTTTGCTCATTTTCGTAGTAGACAATTTAACTTTTCTGGACACACCAAATAATTGATAAAATCGGAAATGAAACTTTTCTAGTGAATCTTTTTCGATCTTCGTATACATAATTGAATCTATTTTTTTAAAATAATCGATCACACGGTGTCAGACGCCAAAATCTTGAAGCCCAAATCCCATCTCTCACTTCGATTTTTGGACTGCTTTTCTCTCTGTATTTGATTTATTTGTGTGTGTAATGATTTCCATTCTTGACCCCATCTGAAAGCTGTGAGAGATCCCACGAAAAAAAAATGGCCACATTTGCTGTAGCCTTCTTCCCCTTTTATGTTTTTTTTTCTTCGTTATTGATAATTTTTGTTTCAATGTATCTTTCCCCTTTTTTATAACTTTTTCTTCTTTCATCTTTTAGTAAAGGTGAGGTCTGGGTCTGTTTTACTATTTCTTGTAGGAATCTTTTATTTTCATCCATGCATGTTGATTGTTGGGGGTCAAGGTTATGCTTGTTTCGTTTCTACACGAAAGAGCCAAATTAATGTACATTGAATTTTATTTTTTTCATACTTTATTTTCCTTTTATCACATCCAAATGACAAGAATTAATATGCTTTGTTAATTAGATATTAGATTCTTCTATAGATAAATTTTATTATATGGGTTAGATTTCTTTTAAAAAAATATTTCTTATTATTATATTGAAAATTGGTCAAGTATCATGTGATAAAATTGAAAATCAGTCGTGTCATTTGAGAATCGCGTTCCTGTTGCTTTTCTTTTAGTTAAACAAAGGAATTTAATATTGAGATTTTGGGCAATATAGAAGGGAATATATATATCATCCTGTGGAGTTCATATCTCATTTTTTTTTTTTAATTTGACATGAGCATTTTTCAAATTAAAATTTTATAACCCTAAAAATGTTAAAGTATAAAATTTGTCATAACGATAAATGTTTACGTACAGTAATTAAGTTTAAGGTGACTTGAGATGTTCATTATCTTCGTAAATGAGGAATAAATAAATATATAAATATAGAAAATGTCTATAGGACGTTTAAATAAATTAATAACTATTAAATAAAATATATATTTATAATAAATATATAAATGTTAATCACGTGGTTGCTAACATTAATTGTGTTAGGTCACTATCTTCTACTAAACTGTTTTTTTTTTTCCTTTGTATTATATAATATAATATGCTAAATTGTAATTATCAAAGACTTCAATGCAAGTCAAATCCATAATCTAATGATTCTCTTCGACAAATTATCTTCATTGTGGAAGCCATTACAGCACAAATAAGTGGGCTCGAGTTGTTCACTAGACAACAAAATTATCAACCCAAAATAACTTCTTCTCATTACAAAAATCCATAATTTTAGTGACATTAAAATTCTTAGGGTTCATAAAAGTATCACTAATTTCTTATTTTTATTTTTATTTTATTGGCTTAATAAAATTGCTTGTAATAACCTAATTTTTAAGAGCATTTTAAATCTATACATAATAATCTTATTTCTCTCAGCTAATAAAACATTATTATTTAAGGGTTCACTTAATAATGCACTCTTATCTGAAGGTTCACATAACTTTGCCTCTCTCATGTTTGCCTGTCTCATGTGACTTAATAGCTTTCTCTGCATCTTTCACTTTTTTTTTTTTTTTAAATCTCTCTACTCTCACTCTTAGATCTCCATCTCTTCAATCTCTCATTCTCACAACTCTCTTCGATCTCTCTTCGATTGCTACAAGCTCAACTACAATCTTTGTTCGATTTCCTTGTTGAAACTTCGATTTCCTTGCTGAAACTTCGATATTCTCTACTTGTAGTTAGGTATAAACAATATCCTCTGCATTTCTTTGATTTTCATCTATTGTTTTACAAATCTAACAAATCTTTCTTTAATTTTTTAAAATCCTTAAATTTTCCTCTAGTTTCAGCTCAATGTTATGCTAAAGTTTGTTAGTGCCAGGAACAGAAAAAGCTCTTCCATCGTCTCCCACAAATCTTTACTCTGATCCAAACGATTTCAAAATCTCCGTATCAGAGGTAACTTTTTTGTTTTCTAAATCAATTTCTATAGAAATTTAAGCACAAAATCATTTTTCTTCATCTTTAATTTCTTCTTGATGAATGATTGATAATATTTTTGTTAGAGTTGGAAACCTGTTTTTTGATACAAAAGAAAAATTACAAATATTGGGGTTCGAACTAAATATAAAAATTTTTAATTTTTTTTTTTATAAATTTCAATTTACATTATATATACTTCTATTTGTTATATGTTTTTGTTAGAGTTGTATAGTATTTTTTGTAGTCGATTTTATCTTGCTTTCTGTGTTATATATTTTTTGTACAATATATGTAAATTGTTCTCAATGTGTTGATTGCTTCCATGCTTTATTAAATTGTTTCAAATCATTAATAATCACCTCTAATTCTACAAAAATAAAAACTGAGATTCCATAAGGTGAAAGGCCATGATCATCAACTTAATCATACATTTCTTATAATTTAGTTTTGAATGTTATGTATCACATGTGTTTTGCTTGGTTAATGTTAAGGTATCTATCCAGCTTTGAACGGTCATAAATTTTTGTTTCATGGATGAAAAATGAAAAACTTGGAAAGTATTCTCATGAATATATTCTAATGCATTGCTAATAACAAAAGTTTCAATGTAGAGGATTAGGTTTTTAGTGTTGTTTTTTTTTTTTTTTTATGTTTATCAGTATTTATAAATATTACTAAAAGATTAATGTCATTTGTCAAAAATACCATTAAAAATGTTAGTTATACCTGCTTCGAGAAAAATAATGACGCTTTTAGAAAAACACTACTACCTTAGCGGCGTTTGTTCTTAGAAATGCCTCTAAATGCTCAATTTAGTAGCATTTTTGCTAAATTTAACAGTATTTATAACAAAAAAACATTACTAAATTTAGCATAGTTTATAGTAAAAAGCTCTACTACATTTTGACATTGAATGGCATTTTTGTGTACACCTTATTTTGTCTAGGGTTTTTCGTTGATTGAAGCTCAATCCAAACTCGATTGTAGGGTTTTATTTATTTTTATTTTAGATTTTATTTTTGTATTTATCATATTTATTTTGTGGTTTATCTTTAATTTATTTTCTTTTTCTTTCTTCATTTTCTGATTAAAAAAATAAAATAAAACTGAAAGTTTGAGATTAAGCCTAGTGATAATTGTTATCCACAAGATTACGTGCTAATCTGCAGCTTAGTGAAACAAATTGGAATTAAGCTGAAACTCTTATCAACTTTGGCTTATAAATTCTTGCAATCACAACAAAAGGGGACACAGGGGAGTGATCAAAGAAAAGACACAAGAAATCAACAGAAAATTAGAGAGAGAACATTCAAGCAAATCCTAGCAAACATTAGTCAATACTACCACCCTATGACTTACTTGAAACCACTCAACCATAGCCCCAGATCCCATTCCATCACCATCTCATTGCCAACCATTAGACACTTTTTGAAACCATCGACCCCATACACAAAAAGAACCCAAAACCAAAAACCATCCCAGAAATAGCCTAAACTTTTCTCTGTCGAGGCAGAACATTATACGTAAGAGCAGCCATAATTCCAGCTGCAACTCAAAAATTCAGAAAACAAACCCAGTTCTTACTAAACCACAATCAACCAGAATAAAAGTCACAAAATCATTCACCACCATACACTGATTTTCGAGCCATTGAAATAGAACCCATCCAATCACTACCAAAAATTGTCAGGCCTTCCATCCTGCATCAAATATCATCACCAACAACAATTTTCAGCTAGCCTCAAGCAACAACATAGAAACAATTAGGAACACAAATTCTCAAATTGGATAAATAGTTTCACAGGAAAAAACAATATGGAAAAATACGAACAATGAAATACATAATGCAGAGGCAGAAAGAAACTTTAAAACCAAGTTTTTGGGGCAATAGGCGTTAGCTTTTAGAGAGTTGATCTTTACTAGTGTGCAGGTTATACGATCAAAAGAGAAGAATAGCATATTTAGTGATTGGCGGCACCAGAGGTAACTTACAGCAGAGGCGACCCACATTGGTTGGAGAGTTTTCAATGCTCTGTATGGCTTGTGTCGACGAAGAGATCGAGGGTTGCCAAAAGAAGTTTTGCAAACTAGGGATAGTTTTCGATAACTGGTGACGGTGCAAGGTGGCAGCATTAACTGAAACCAGTAGGAGGTTGAAAATCTGGGGTGGTTGATACAGAAAGGATTCTGGAGAAGACGAGTAAAAAAGGAAAGGATAAACCCACCTTTAGTAGCAATGGGGGTAAGTGATGATCGACGTGACTTCGGGGAGATCTGAACGGTGATAATGAAAAGCTTGATGAGGGAAATAGTATACTTAAAGTTGAAGAAGATCGGATGTTGAAAAGAAACAAAGACAGTGAAAAAACTGCGACTGTTAGCAACTGTTAGCTTTAGATTTGGGGCATTTGAGGTGGATTTTCGAAAAAAATGAGCCTATATTCGTGACGAGGAAAGTGAAAAGCAGCGATGAAAAAAATTTTGGCTTGACCGAATGTTGGACGATAGCGGATACGACGGCATTAGTGCCGGGATTTAGAAACTTTTGAAGTTTCTGACCTGGGTTCTTCTATTCCTAAAAAGATAAATGGAGAAAAGAAAGAAAAGAGAGAGGGTAAAGGTGAGGTATGAAGAAAATAACTGACCTTTGGTTTTTGTAGCCAAATAAGATGGCATCATTTTAGATATTAGAGAAGAGTATGATTAGTGTGTTTTGAAGTGGGTAACTCGACTCGTACTGCTACATATACCAACAACCTATCTCTTTGGCCTTGTGGTTGAGTCAAGTCAAGCTGTTTCATTAACCATTTCAATCGGTTTTTGTGTCTATACCCAAGCTATAACATGAGTCGAGCTGAGTTGAATTTTTTTTTTTCATTTTTATGTATTTTTTTAATTTTTATTTTTAAAATAGCTTGCATGATTGGATTTTATGAAAAGTTAGAAGAAATAAATAAAATAAAACATTAATATTTCTTTTAAGAATAAGTAATAATTTTTTAATGATGAAATTTTTAAAAATTACAAATGATAAATTTTTATAAATTTTTTAGGTGAGAAATTTCTTTTAAATTTGTCCTAAATGATGGAATAATTTAGATAAAGATTTAATAATAATATTTATTTTTAATTTAAAAAAATTTAAAAATAATTGTTATATTATTTTCTTTTCAAAGATAAAAAAATTCTAAATTGGCCCAAATGATAAAAACTTTGGAAACATAAATAAAAAAATAAAAATAAATTCTGAGGATAAAATTCTTCGTAATCATAAATGGTTGATTATCTAAAAAAATTTTAGGTGAGAAGAGATTTTTAATTTTGTCCTAAACAGTGGATGAATTAGAAATATTTTCAATAAAAAAATGATTAAACATTTTCTGACGATAGAGCCTTTTCAAGAAAACAAATGAGATTCTTGAATACTCTTAAAGTGAGGAAGTACTTTTAAGAATTCTTTCAGATTGATGAAAAAATCTTAAAAAATATTTTTAATATTTAAACATTAAAATTTTAATACCATTAAAACCAAGATAATTGTTAGGATAATTTAAAATTAAATGGTACCATATTAGAATGAGCATTATAAGAGTGCTATAACCTTTCCCACACATGATCGAACTCTTAAATCTAATTCTGTTCAAAATGTCAAAATTTATTCTTTAGGGAACCTTAGTCAAGCTTTGAAGCTCCTTAAAAAGATAGATTCATTAGGTAGGCAATCACACATAGATAAAAAAGATTGGTGGTGACTCTTTTTATTAAGTCTAACTATAGATTTATAGATTTATTTGTTATGACAATTTGGCAACTCCACTAGAGATGCTTTAGAAAGTCAAGCCATAATATTTTAAATTTATCTTATCCTTTGGTTTAATGGTTTTAAAGTGTAATGATTATGTTATTTGCTTACTAACATTTTTTTTATCTTTTATTTTATTTATGGGTTTTGAAAAGCTATATGTTCCTTTACACACTCTATCATATACATTCTCATTACATGAGCTCTATACCCAGGCTCCATTTTCATAGGAGAGAGTAAAGTACTTATGCTCTTGCGAGATGATAATCTCCGAATGGCTAACGAAATACTCCCACTCAAATTGAATCTTTTCTGCTGGTAGCCTGTGATGGGTGAGGATTGGAATGCCTTACTAGTCTGTGATAAACCATGATGTAAGAAACAATTTGGAAACCTTTAGTGGTCAAAGTCACTTAACCTTGCATATAATCTACACTTAAAACACCAGTTTTAAGATAGAGCCTTTCCTACTTGTTGATAGATGCAACTCAAAGTTAGGACACAATAAGGAACAATTTATGGGATATATTGATTATCTAACCATTTTATTTGTTTGACTTTATGCATTTGCATCATTTCAATTAGTGCTTCCATTTAATTCCATGTATCATTTCATTATCATGTTTAACATTGTCATTTGTATCATTTTCATATGAAGAATATTTCCCACATATTAGATTTCATCCATGAAAATGTACATTCCATTCATGCATTAAAACACCGAACATAAAAGCATGTCATTTCTAATAATAATGCAATTACGGTACTCAAAGTTCAAGGATAGTTTCATCAAATAAGAACCCAACACAATCAACTCACCAATACAATACAAAAGCTCAAGCTAGACAAATAGAATAAGGAAATTTCAATCGTCTCGAAAGGATAGAGAAAGTTCAAAAAAAGTTTGAAGGAGAGTTGAATAAGATTCTAGATGTTTTGAACAAGTTGAACAAGGGAAAGGGTATAGAAAAAAGTACTATCCAGTAGGACCATCCATCAAAAGAGGTAGCTGACCCTTCGTACCCTTCTGGTTTTAGGCTTTATCAAGCCCAATCCACAGAAAATCCATCACCACTGTAGTATACATACCCTATAGATATACATACCCTGAAATGCCACCAACTTTAAATCCAAGGCATTATCAGAGTTATGTAAATCTTATCTTTACTGAGAAGGTAGTAAAACCAATACCAATCCCCAACGTGGATGATCTAGAAAAGAAAGAGAAGTTAAGGCCTAAGGAGAAGGAGACTTTATAAGGCTCAAAAGCTAAACAAAAAATAAATTTGTTAGAGGAAATGTTGCGAGCAGTAAAAGGAATTGGTTTTTAAGGTTTCGTAGATGCTGCTGGGCTCTGTTTAGTCTTAGATGTTATTATACCTTTGAAGTTCAAAGTTTTAGAGTTTAAAAAATATGATAGTATAAAGTGTCCAAAGACCCATATCACCATATACTATCGAAAGATGATTGCCATGCTAATAATGAGAAGCTGTTAATGCATATATTTCAAGATAGCCTTACTGGCTTTGTTACTATATGGTATGTCTAGCTGGATAAGACCCGCATCAATCTTTAAGTGATATGGCCTGCGAGTTCATTAGTCAGTATCGACGTATAATAGATCTATCTCTTGATCATCTTTTCTTACAGAATATGAAGAAAAAGATAACTGAATCATTCAAAGAGTATATCCAGAGGTAGAGAGACATAGCTACTTAAGTTTAGCCACCATTGACTGAGAAAAAAATCACGTTGTTGTTTGTAAGCATTTTAAAATTGTCTTATTATGAAAAAATTATAAGAAATGCAACCAAAAACTTTGCTGATATGATGATTTTAGGAGAAATTATTGAAAATGCTATCAAAAGTGGCAAGCTTCAAGAATGATAAACTACCAAGAAAGAAGGGAAAAAAAGAAATTGAAGCCCAAGTTATGAATTTTGACAAGCAACAGCTCAGAAGCTATACTCTATATCCACCATTTACTCATCCTATTTACTATCCTACAGTTAATGATATTGTGTAGGCCACTTACCATCCATATCCACAACCTATTTACCTACCATCCTATCAATCAACCTTTCAAGTACTTGTATATGGGTTTAGTCATATCACTACATCAGCTTCAAAGCCTAACAACCAAGAGAATGGTTTAAGAAAATCTCGAAATAACCAAGAAAGGGCCCACATTGAACTTATCTCTATGACTTATACTAAGTTATTCCTAGAACTGGTTAAGAACGACTTGGTATCTCTAGTTATTTTGAAACCATTGAAACCACTCTATCCAAAATGGTATGATGCTAATGCCATATGTGATTACCATAATGGAAACATGGGTAATTTTATTGAAACTTACCTTGCTTTCAAATACAATGTGCAAAGTTTGATCTAAAAAGGCTTGGTGAGTTTCGATGAATTGGAGGGGTAAGATATTAATAAAAATCCTTCATCTAATCACACAAAAGCATAATTTTGAGAATGATGTTAAGGCTGGTTGATGTTGGTTGTAATTTTAAGATTTTTTTCAGCGTAATGTTAGGATTTTTTTTATGTAATAAGATTTCATTTTTTATCATTTTAATAAAAAACAAGTTGATGTATTTCATTGCATTTTTCTTTTATCCCAACCATTACTCTATGCTTAATTTTGTCACATGTATTTTATTCCCATTCTAAAATTCCAAATGATGAATGTTTAGACAATGAGAATAATAACTCTAGGATTTAATTTTGAGAACTCATTCACATTGACAAAGGAAGCAAGCTATGGAGACTATTTGAGTAAAAGAAACAAGCTACTAGCAGATATAAAATAGATTTGTCTTGAAGATATACAGTCCTTTATAAAGATTCATGAGCTTGTCTTTGTTCAATGATGATCTTTAAAGAAAGCATTCATGTTTGAGATAAAAAAATACCCATATTTCTTTTACCATTTATAAAACCATCCATTGCTACCCTTTTTGAGCCTATTAAGATTTCTTTCTAAAAAATCCTAACCCAAGATCACCCTCCATACTCGGAGATAAAATGTGAGAAAAACATACTTAAAAAAATAAAGAGGTAAAATATCGTAAAAGATCTAAAAAATAGAGAGTAGAAAAAAATAAGGGAAAAGAATCCCTTAAAAAAAAGAAAGAAAAAAAAGAATGTCATAAATGAGTTGGGGCAAAGTAATGAGACTCTTTTTATGAGGAATAAGATGAATGAAAAAAGAAAAAAGTAGTGAAATGATGTGGAATGAGGCAAAATGTCAAGTTGCATCAAATGATAAGAAATGATCCTTTGGTTGTGAACCCTCTAAACATATGCTTTGAGCCTATTTTATCAATTTTTTTCATGACCCATCACCATAGCATACATTATAACTTTTAAAAGTTCATTTTGATCAAATGTTAATGCTCGAATTAAATTATCATATGTTGGATTAAGGCATGTTTGCGATGGAACAATGGAATCGTGTTATGCTGTTTTTAAAGATTGATGTGTGAAAGTTATCAATAATGGATGAAAAAATTAAAAAAATGAAAAAGATGAAAAAATGAGAAATGGAAAAATAAAAAATATAAAAATATAAAAATATTAAATATAAAAAGTAAAATGAGAGACAAGGAAAACTTAAATTGAAAACCTGAAAGGGCGATTTGGGTAAAAAAAACTTTGAGCTGAGAGTTAGATAGACAGTTCAAATGAAAGGAAGATAAAAAACATTTGAAGATCTTTCAAAGCTGGGATAAAGTTCAATGAGCTTAAAATGATTTTGAAAGTCAATAGAATGAGTTTTTGAAAAAGAATTTTGGATTAATGTTAAGAATTGTATAAGTACTCATTGCTTGAATATTGTTATACCATCCATCCCAATGACATACTTTGAACCTATTTTTTTGCCCATTTATTTGTGTACCAGACTTGTTCTTGTATTGATTACCTTTCTTCCAATTGACCTTGTACTCTGTTATCCTCAAAATAAATCAAAAAAATATATGATAGCATTATATTTGTCAAGAATTGAAATGATAATGAATTAATGATAATGTTCATAAAAGATTCATGTATTCATTTAAAAAGAAATCTAGGGTGATAGGGGCAAAAATGAAATGAAAAAATGAAAGAAGCCTAAAAAGATGATTTGAAAAGACATAATGGATGACCAAGTGAAGAATGTGATATTGGATTGGTTGACATAACCTGTGAGTTGTAATCAAATGATGAAAATAATGTGAATCAGTAAACAAAATTTATTTTGAAATTACTAGTGTTGTGAAGCCTATGAGTTGTGATCAAGTGATGGAAATAATATGAAGTAGTTGACAAAATTTGTTCTGAAATTGTTAGTGTTAAAAAGCTAAAAAGGAAAAAGATGAGATGGTGGAGTCTTGAGAACCATATTACCATAATTAATTAGAATTTCATGACATTGATATCTACATTTCAAGCATTGTGTTTGCATTATTGTTTGAAGAATACATGTATATAATTTGGTGAAAATTTAAATCTTAGTTGGCCATGTATTTGCCTCATATAGTGAACATTTGAATATCTAGACTATTACTTTTGTATCATTAAGGAAACATTTGCATCATTATCATGACACTTTTTAATATACAAAATTTTGACTTTGATGAAAGATTGAGAATTTTAATGACAAGAAATTTTGAACTTTTTGAGGAAAGCTTTTTAAGATAAGGTTAGGAATCCTTGAATGAAAAAATATTTTATGAGAAAAACATTGAGAATTATGAAGTTGTGGAGCCTTTTAAAGGAGCATTTTTCATGTTAAAGATAATGAGAAGCTTTGAACTTTTGAATGTGAACCCTAAATTTTTTTAAATGAAAACCTTTAAATTTAGATGTGAAACTCTAAAATCTATCGAATGTGAATCTTTAAACTTGAATGTGAATCTTTGAATTCGAATGAGAAGTTTTAAACTTTTGGATGTGAACCCAAATTTTTTGAATGAGAACTTTTAAATTTGGATATGAAACTCTAAAATCTATCGAATGTGAATCTTTGAACTTGAATGAGAATCTTTAAGAAATTTTGAATGAAAATTTATCGAATGTAAATCTTTGAACTTAAATGAAAAGCTTTGAACTTTGGATGTGAATTTTTTAATGTTGGATGTGAGTTTTGTAATTTTGAAGCAAATCCCCGAATTGAACATTGGATGCGAATCTCTAAAATGTGAATATTAAAATTTTAAGAATCAATCTCTTGTGAACCTGAAAAATCTTGTGAATCTGAGTTCTTATGAATCTAAGTTCTTGTGAATCTTAAAACCTTGAGAATCGAATTCATGCAAGCTCGAAATCCTTGCAAATCTAAAATTTTATGAATCAAATTCTTACAAATCTTTAATTTTTGTGAAATTGAAATTTTGTGAATCAAATATTTGCAAATCTTTGTGTCTTGCGAATTCAAAAATTCTTACAAAACTGAAAATTTTATGAATTTTTAAACCTTGTGAATCTTTGAATTGTGAACCTTTGAAATTCGAAATTGTGATTTTTTGAACTCAAATTGTGAATCTTTGAGTTTCAATTGCAAATATCAATTTATAAAATTTTTGAATACTTCAAGTTACGAATTTTAAAATTTTAAGATTTTGTAATTTGTTGTTAAGTCACACCCAAACGTAAAGAGATGTCTATATCTTTACACAATTCCTATTTCATAGAAAATGCACAAAGAGGGATAACTATAGACACCTCATTTTTGTCTAGGGTTTTTTACCAATTGGAGCTCGATCCAAGCTCAGTTGTAGGGTTTTATTTATTTTTATTTTAGACTTTATTTTGTATTTATCATATTTATTTTGTGGTTTATCTCTAATTTATTTTCTTTTTCTTTCTTCATTATTTGATTAAAAAAATAAAATAAAACTGAAAATTTGAGATTAGGCCTAGTGAAAATTGTTATCCATAAGATTAGGTGCCAATCTGTAGCTTGGTGAAAGAAATTGGAATTGAGCTGAAACTCTATCAGTTTTGGCTTATAAATTCTTGCAATCACAACAAAAGAGGACATGGGGGAGTGATTAGAGAAAAGACACAAGAAATCAATAAAAAATCAGAGAGAGAATAATCAAGCAAATCCTAGCAAACATTAGTTAGTTCCACCACCCTTTTTCTTACTTGAAACCACTCAGCCATAGCCCTATATCTCACTCCATCAACATCTCATTACCAACCATAACCCACTCCTATCATAAGACCATCAGACACATTTTGAAACCATTGACCCTATACATAAAAAACTCAGAACTAAAAGCCATCATAGAGATAGCCTAAACTTTTCTTTATTGAGGCAGAACCTTATTCCCAAAAGTAGCCATAATTCCAGTTGCAACCCAAAAATTTAAAAACAAAATTGGTTCTTAATAAACCACAATCAAGCAGAATAAAAGTCACAAAATCATTCACCACCATTCACTGATTTTCGAGCCATTGAAATAGAACCCATCTAGTCACCACAAAATATTGCTAGGCCTTCCATCTTGCATTAAATAACATCACCAACAACAATTTTTAGCTAGCCTTAAGTAGCAACACAGAAACAATTAGGAACACAAATTCTCAAATTGGATAAATAGTTTCATAGGCAAAAATAATATGGAAAAATATGAACAGTGAAATACATAATACAAAAACAGAAAGAAACATTTAAAACCAAGTTGTTGGGGTAATAGGCATTGGCTTTTAGAGATTTGATCTTTAATAGTGTGCAGGTTACGCAATCAAAAGAGAAGAAAAGTAGAGTTAGTGATTGGCAGCACTAAAGGTGACTTACAGTAGAGGCAACCCACATTGGTCAAAGAGTTTTTAAGGCTCTATGCGGCTTGTGTCAGCAAAAAGATTAAGGGTTATCGAAAAAAGTTTTGCAAACCAAGGATAGTTTTCGATGGCTAGTGACGGTGCAATGCAGTAGCATTAATTGAAACCAATAAGATGGTTGATCCATAAAAGATTTTGGAGAAGATGAGTAAAAATAAAAAGAGAAACCCACATTTAGTAGCAGTAGGGGTAGGTGATGATTGACGCTACTTTTAAGAGATTTGAATAGTGAAGATGAAGAGCTTGGTGAGGGAAATAGTATACTTAAAGTTGGAAAAGATTAGACAGTGAAAAGGAACAAAGACATTGAAAAAAATGTAACTGTTAGCTTCAAATTTGGGGCATTTGAGGTGGATTTCCAAAAGAAAAAATAAGCCCATATTCGAGATGAGGAGAGTGAGAAGTAGCGATGGGGAAAATTTTGGCTTAACCAGACACCGAACGGTGGCAAAGTGTGGTGGCATTGGTGGCAAAGTATGGCTACACTGGTGTTGGGATCTAGAAACCTTTAAAGTTTTTTACTTAGGTTTTTTTATTCCTAGAAAGATAAATAGAAAAAAGGAAAAAAGAAAGAGAGAGAGAGAGAGAGCAAAGGTGAGGTCTGAAGAAAAAGGCTGACATCTGGCTTTTATAGCCAAATAAAATGTCATTTTGGATATTAGAGAAAAATAGGATCTGCATATTTCTAAGTGGGTAACCTGACTTGTAGAGCAACCCGTACCTGCAACCCATCTCTTTGGCCTTATGGCTGAGCCAAGCCGAGCTATTCTATTAGCTGCTCCAGCCAATTCCTATGCTTATAGCCAAGCCATGACACGAGATGAGTCGTGCTGATTTTCTTTTGGTATTTTTTTTCTATTTTTATGTATTTTTTTTAATTTTTAATTTTGAAATAGCTTGCATGATTGGATTTTAAAAAAAGTTAGAAGAAATAATAAAATAAAACATTAATATTTCTTTTGAGAATAAATAATAATTATCTAATTATGAAATTTTTAAAAATTATAAATGAAAAATTTTTATAAAATTTTTAGGTGAGAAATTTTTTTTAAATTTATCCTAAATGGTGGAATAATTTAGTAATAATCAATATTTATTTTCAATTCAAAAAAATTTAAAAAATAATCATCATATTATTTTCTTTTCAAAGATAAACAATTTTTTTTAAATTGGCCCAAATGGTAAAAAATTTAGAATTATAAATAAAACATAAAAATAAATTCCGAGGATGAAATTCTTAGTGATCACAAATGGTTGATTATCTAAAAAATTTCTAGGTGAGAAGGGATTTCTAATTTTGGGCCAAATGGTAGATGAATTAGAAATATTTTCAATAAAGAAATTATTAAACATTTTCTAATGGCGAAGCCTCTTTAAAAAAATAAATGAGTTTTTTTAATACTTTTTAAGTGAAGAAGTACTTTTAAGAATTCTTCTAGATTTATAGAAAAATCTTAAAAGTTATGTTCAATATTTAAACATTAAAATTTAAGACCATTAGAACCAAGATAATTGTTAAGATAATTTAAAATTAAATGGTACCATTTAGGATGAGTGTTGTAGGGGTGCTATAACCTTCCCCACACGTAATCAAACTCTTGAATCTAATTCTATTCAAAAGGTCAAAACCTATTCTTTAAGGACCTTTAGTCAAGCTTAGGAGCTCCTTAAAAGGATAAATTTATTAGGTGGCCAATCACACATAGATAAAAAAGATTTGTGGCAACTGTTCTTATTAAGTCTAGCTATAGATTTACGGATTTATATGTTATGACAGTTTTTAAGCACAAATGCCACTAAATTAACAAATTTTATTTTTAAAAAATTTCTTTTTAATATTGATTATTATCATTAAATAAAAAATATTAAATGAAATAAAAATGAACTTAAATTCATAAATTGAATATTATAAATATATAATTTGTTCCAATCTGGATAGAACACAAAGTTTAATACATGCAACAACATTCAAATTATTTTATTACATTAACCAAAAATCTAAAATGTATGGAATTGATGACTACATAGATTTGAAACACTACCATTTGATGAAAGCTTTTTTTCACCTTTTTTCACTAGCGTGCTCAAGAATCTACTGAATAAAGTAATACAAGTTTTAACACTTAATAATAAGCTATTTTTTATATTAAAAATATAAATAGTTACTAAATATAATACCTGAGTTGGTAGACCATCTAAATTAGTTCTTGAAAATTATTGTTGCACAAAATTTATAAAAGTGTCGAATCAATTATGCAACTGCTGAAATCTTGCATGCTTTTGGTCCATTTTAACACATCCTTCTTCAATTTTAGCATGTTTCTATTCAATTCTAGATGTTTTTGTTCTTTTTCTACTTCTATTTGCTCGAAATATTGTTGCATAGTTTTCATTCCATCTCAATACTCTTGACTTTTGCATCCAACTCTTATCAATTTAATACTTGCTACATTATCATACCAAAAGTATATAATTAAATTAGATGAAAATGAACTGTAACATACTTAATTATACTAAGTATTAAATCAAATATAATAACAAAATGATATCAAAGATAACCTATTACAATGCAAAAAAAAAAAAAAAAACCTATTACATGTCATGCATTGATATCATGTTTTTTAAACAATGCAAAAAAGGAACAGAGATAACATCAACAAAAAATTTATACAAATTTTAATCGAATATTCATACATCTAGAAACTTACAGCATAACAGAGAAAGATTAAGTATATGGTAAATACTTTACCTTGCAGTATTCATAAATGACTATAGATGTCTTTTCTTAGTTCTCTATCTTTTATTGTTGATGGTTTTCAATTACAACGAATCCTTTCAAGAAAGATTAAGTTATTTCATCAAACACCATAATCTATAAAATGCAAAGTACTTGACAAGAACCTTCCAAAGTTCTACCTATTTCCTTTTGAATTGAAGATGTAAAGTTTAGGTATATGACATACACTAGATGAAAACAATAGATATTGGAATGGTCTGAAAATTAAAGGAAAATACTAAATAATCTAATTGAATATGGTAACACATAACACTAACATGAAATCAAGAAGACAAGCACATGCACACTACTAGACATGAATATGCATACTAGTCTCTACACACGTCTGTTTGTAAACATGATTGCTAGTTTTGGCAATCAGTGACACTGGCTACGCAAGGAAAAAGAAATTCTATATCAATAACTTTAGTAAAAGAATAAGCTTCTGCCAAGAAACGATAGAATGACAAACAAACAATGTATAAACTTATAAACTGCAAATAGCATAAACACCTATTTGTCCTTTGATGAAGAATAAAGCTTAAAAGCACTTAACAATGTCCTTTATATGATCATTTTGCCAGTCAGGCATCCATAAGTCCAGGTAAATATCTAATACATGTTCTGGTTTACATAACTCAATAACAATTTCATTAAATTACCAGCAAATAAAGATAAAAAAAATAGTAAAAGAAGCAAAATTGAGTTAAAAATACTTGTACATTTTAATTTATAAGAAAGTGATATAATCCAAACAAAGGTCCCACAAAAGCCTATTTAATACTCAAATTACATTTAAAACATAATAGACTATTTCAGAATGGTTTCCTAAAGATATCGTGAATGAATAAACAAATTCATGTTAACAAGTAAAAATTTTTTAGTAATTTCGAAAATACTTTGTTGAAAAGAAAAACTGAACCTAAAATTTCATTTGTGTTTGCAACTAATTTTAACATTCAATTTCAAGTTTTTCAGAGAAAAACCCTATTGTTTTCACTTTCTGTTCTATCTTGAAATTTTCTCACCAACCAAACAAAATCAAACTTAGAACAACAATAATGAAATAAATTAGTAAAAAAAGAAAAAGAATGCCAAACACTGAAAACTGCCAATGTTGAAATGAACCTTACCAATAGAGCTTGAATGCTTACAAAAATGTAACAAATCAAATAGAAAGTTTAGGGATTTGACCCAAAATGCAAGAAAGTTAAATTGAAATTTGCAAAAACGAAAGGAAAAAAGATTAAAATTGACCACAAAATGACTTAAACTTAGGCATAAAATGAGAAGAAAGTAACCCAAAATGAACAAAAATGAAAAAAATACGTAGGAAAAAGAAAAGCAGAAAAAGGGTCTTGCGAGTTCAAAATTTAAGAAAAATTTAGCACGTTTTCTTATAGAAACACCTTTAATAATCCCTTTCCATTTTTTTGGGGATTATTCAAGGTGTTTTTGGCCTATTCAAGGCAGTTTTGGCCAAAAGTATCTTAAATAATCCTTTTCAATTTTTATTCAAGGCATTCAAGGCGTTTCTAGAAAAAAATACCTTGAATAATCACCTCTAATTTTTCAATTGGATGAGATTATTCAAGGTATTTTTTGCCAGAAATGCCTTCAATAACTCCATTCAATTTTTTGTAAGGGATTATTCAAGGTGTTTTCTGGCTAAAAATATCTTGAATAATCTCTAAAAAAATGGAAGAGAATTATTGAAGGTATTTTTTATAAAAAAACGCCTTGAATAATCCCCTTCTATAGAGGATTATTCTTAACTTAAATAGTACCTTTCAATTATAAAAATATTGGAGTAGCTCAGTTGGTTAGAGCATACGATTATTAACCATAAGATCATAGGTTTGATCATTTCTTCTAGCATTTTTTGAGTTTGTCAAGGGATTGATTTAGACATTTGTTGTCCAAAAATGCCTTAAATAATCCCTTGAAAAATCTTATGACTATTACCATAAGATCGTAGGTTCGGTCCCTCCCTTTAACATTTTTTTAGTTTTTCAAGAAATTATTTTAGGCATTTTTTGTCCAAAAATATCTTAAATAATCCTTTATTTAAGGCCTTTTTGGATTAAAAAAAAACACTTTATATAATCTCTTGAAAAACTCAAAAAACACCAAAGAAAGGGATTAAACCTACAATCTTATTGTTAACAGCTATATGCTCTAACCGACTAAGCTACTCTAGTGTTTTTATAATTGAAGAGTATTATTTAAACTAAGAATAATCCCCTTTAGGAAGGGATAGGCATTTTTCTATAAAAAATACCTTCAATAATTTTTTTTTATTATTATTTCAGGCGTTTTTTGCTAAAAAAATACCTTGAATAATCTTCTTTAATTATAAATTAACGAGAATTATTCAAGGCATTTTTGGTCAAAAATGCCTTAAATAATCCACTTTAATTTTTTTTTGAATTATTTAAGGTGTTTTAATCTAGAAACACCTTCAATAAAAATTAAAAGGGGATTATTCAAGGTATTTTTGGCTAGATGTGCCTTTAATAATCCCATGCAATTTTTTGTAAGGGATTAAATATTAAAGGCATTTTTCATGCCAAATACCATATATAAACCAACTTTTTTACTAGCAGAAACCTATAACTAACTTGTATTCATTTCCAAAAATACTTTTTAAAATGGTAACAGTTATTTAACAATTTTTTAATCAAGTCAAATTTAAAAATAACGCTATTTCTCCCCTTGGAATTCTAGAATACCATAAGGAAATATGGGTTTTTTTATTCTAAGACTTTAGGTACTATTAAAAATCTATCAATTTTCCCCAGATTCAGATTACCTTGAACTAAATGTTGGAATTAAATACCCAACAGTAAGATTTCGGGAAAAAATATTTAGATTCCCTCAACCAAATGCCCTTTGAGTTTTTTTTAGTTTGTATATTTGTATTTAACGGCATTTACGTAAACGCCATGAAATTTATAAAAGTCAAAGTATATAGCAGCATTTAAGTCAACAAATGCTATAAAAATATTTTTTTAGTAGCATTTTTTAAATCCAAACGCTGTTATATAAGAATTAGTAGTGTTTTATAAAAAAAACGCTCCTAACTTTATAAAAACACGAAACTTTGTGACGTTTATTTAAAAATACCACTAAAAAACAACCATTAAATCTCCATTTTCATGTAGTGTTTAGTGTTAGATTTGGACTTAAATTGCTGACCAAATGCTAGGAAATAAACTTCTAAGAGGCAGGTCACTTAGCATGTTCTATTTAAGATAACATAGTTTTATGTATAATTTGCTTAATCTGATCTTGATTTAGGCAGAAATATATTGGTAGCTACATTGCACATAGAGTAAATAGGCAGCTCACTATTAAAGAGTTAAAGAGGGCTGGGGCAAAAATTATTTAAAAACAATGTCACCTTTGTTATTAACTATAAAACCCTAAACCCAGAATTCATCATAAAGCTATTGCTATCTTAGTGAAAATCACTATTTTGATGCAAAACACATAATTCAAAACTCAATACCAAAAAAAATCTTTGATAAAAAAACCCACTAAGAAAAAGTTAAGGTTTTTATAGTTTCGTTTCAGATTGTTTAATATAGGTTCATTTAAATCATTAAGTTAAGCCTTAGTATTGGCAAAGATTGAGAAGAATATGAAAGAAAAACTATGAAAAAAATGTGAACTTTGTAGAAAACTATAGGGAGAAAATGAGGCATAAAAAACTGAATTTTGATAACTTATTATTTTTTTTTTAGTTTATGAAAGTTGTTTAAAACTGTGATATTATATTTAGGGATTAAAGTTCAAATTCTAGAGTTAACCTTGTTGGTTAACTTTTTATGGATAACATAGTGAGTAGTTTATGTCTTTAAAATCAACGTTAGGCTTTATAAGAGTTGGATGATAAGTGTTTTCTTTACATATTTTAGTGTTTCATTGTAGAAATATTTGCTTATGCCAAATTATAATTAACTATTTTCCTAGTTTTTGTTATTGCCTCACTAAGCGACTACATTGGCACCAAAAACTTGTAAAACTTCACAAACTGTAAACAATAGGTTTTATTTATCTTCTTTTTGCACATGATGGTAGCCATGTGTGCTACTGATTATATATGAGTTAATCTCGGCTTGATTAGTATTTAGTTAGTCCTCGAAAAGTCTAAAGCTTAAAATTACTTTAACAGTATGGAACAAAATCCATATAAAAGACAGCCAACTAAAATTGAAAAGGAATCCAAGTTCTCACCCAGAAACTATTTTATTTTTCCCAGGGATAAGAATTCTGTTAAGAACCTAACTATTGAGGGAAACTGAAATCAGCAAGTATAAATCATTACATATTATTTTCAAAACTAAATATTCATGATATGAGGTTTTAGGTTAAAATTAAGGCTCTAAGTACACGACATTTCTCATTTTCTAAACATTCCATGAGTTACTTATTAATAGCTGGTTGGTTAAATAAAATACAAAAATTGAACAAACTTGAAAGCAAAAAAAGTCACTTTAGCTTCACATCATGTACCATAAGCCATAGTGTTTATATGCAAGTACTCAATCTCAAACAGGCATGCAAATAAACCACAGAAGACAGCTTAAATTTTTTTTTGAGTAGTGAGGTATCTATACTTGAAAATGAATGAAAATCATAATACCACAGAGACGTCTCAAAACCATAAACATAATCCACGTTTTAGATTTTCACCTTGAAAGGTGAAAACTCACATTCCTAAACAGAGATAATTTTATTGCCTTGAAAGCTCCATTCATTATTCAGACATGGTGAAGGAAAAATGTGATTCAATTACAAAGCAGCCAATTATCTAATATACATTATTATTCTTTTCCAAATCATGGTTACTTAAAAAAATTAAACATAAATTACTAAAAATAATTGTGTGGTACTACTTTTTTAATAACATTTAAAATAAATAAGGGTATATATTAACAAGTTTAATCTAAAAAAGCAAAAAGAAAAACAAGACCATTTTTAGCTATATGGAGTTTGTAAGCTTTGTCCAGTACATGTATCCAAATAGTTAGTTTATTGATAGATATATGCATCATTTATTGATAAATATTACAAAATACATTTTTCTAAAAAAGATAATAAAATTTCTAGATCAGTACTTAACATTACTTCTTATATTTACTCTATGTAAGGTTTTGTTTGTCATATTTGTGCTCTAAAATTAATGATACTCTCCAATTCCCATCATAACATTTTGTTTCCATGCCATTTATGCATAGAGAAGAGAAAGTGATACTCATCCATATTTGATTTACCTGAAAGAAAGGTAAGGTTTACATAACCAATTGTCAAAATTGATTGTGTTTGAATTTCACTCTTTAATGTTTCTTGTTTTTTTATCATTGTAGACTATTGTTGAATTGAATAGCGATTGATGAGCCAAACAAGTTATGCTTCACACTACAGGCTAAAAAAAACTTTACTATTCTTGCGGATGAAAAGATATTTTGTTTCATTACTCTATTTTTAACTTTTTCTATTTTCTTATTGAACACATAAAGAAACTTCTGGTCATTGAGGATAAGGAAGTAGTTCTATACTTGATATATGTCTTACAACACTTCTATGTTCTTTCCTGCAATTATTTTCTATGTCTTAGTTTTGTTGTGGTTTTGGTTACTTAATTTAGAGAATATTATATTCATTTTGTAAAAAGTTGATGGGAAATGTTAAGGTAATTAGCAACCTTGCATATCTTATTTTGTTACATTCTACAATTTTACAATATGAGCTTTGATCAATGTGTTCAATTTGAAATAAGCCTTGTTTATGCTGTGCTTTGACAGTTGTTTTCTGTTGAATTTCTAGTCATGGAGTGATTGTATGCAAAAATGAGACACATTGTATTTTGTTACACTCTACACATGCGTCCTTTTCCATAAACAATTGTCTATTGATTGTTAAGCCTATAACTTGAATTGCATAATTTTTTTCCTAATTTTTGTTAAATTCATATAGTTGAATGTTGATCTAGTTTGTGTTCACATTTGTGCTATATTAATTCCTTGTAACCATATTTTTTTTTCTTTTTTCTATTAATTACTTAAGACACTTCACATGTAGCAAGCTAGTTATTCCCCTTACTTCCATGATCTATTTGTTGCCTTATTCTCCCTTTTGTTTTGGTGGATGAATTGGGATTTTGGGTGTTTTGAGTGTATGAATATTTTGGAAATTCTATACAACAATTTGTCCCATACTAGATTTTGTTGGAGAATTTGCACAAATGTTTCCTTGATGAACTAATATTTTATCATAATTGTGGTTTACTAAACAAACATGATGTGGTTTGGTTGACCAACCCACTAGGACTTTTTATTTTAATTGTCTTTGGTCTTAATAGCTCTTTTATTATCAACTAGAAGTTTGGAATGGTTTGCTGCTTAGAAACCATATAAATAATTCTTGTTTTTGGATGTTTAGAAACCATATGCTTAGTTCCCTTTATCTAATTGTTTGAAATTCTTGAAAAGAATTATTGGATTGAAATTTTCAATTCATTTTTTGTACTTTACTATTCATCAAGCTCCCAGTTTCTATTTAGGTTTTATTTTTAAAAGCTCCCAATTTTTGTTTAGGTTATGTATTAGGTTTTATATTGAGAAACATTCCAAACCTAATATTAATCTTTATTGTAATAGAAACAAAACAGTTGGGAAGAGCTAAACAAAATAAAACTATTTGTGATGACTCATCAAAATAAAGATGGAAGTTTATGGATGCTACTACTACACAAGCTGCTATAAATGTTTACTTGATTATAAAATTGCATTTATTGGTTGAATATCCTTTGTTGCCCTAACTTATTGGTTAAATATTTTATAAAAGAAGTTAAAGGAATTGTTATCTCAATGTTCTACTAACTTGTAGCAATCACAAGCAACAACTTCTTTAATAGATTATGTTTTTGGTGAAGTCATGGGAAAGGAACATCCTAGTCGTGTACGAGGCTTGGGATTAGGCCCTACACCTATAAACATTTGTGGTTTATCTTATTGTCACTTTCAAGCCTAAGGTTGAAAATAATATAGATGAAGAAGTACTTAGGCTATAAGAAAAGTTGGAAGCTATGACAAATAAGGTTGCCAATTTGGAAGAAAAAATAGCTAAAGTATCAGAGTTGGAACAAAAAGTTTCAAAAGTGAGCAAACTTAAGGTCATGATAGCTTCACTTAAAAAGGTGAATGTTAAGTTAGTTAAATTTGTAACTAGCATATAAAGGAGATTTCCACATGTGCCAAGCATGGATATCAACTCAACTGCAATAGACAAGTAACAACAATAAGTAATATTATTAATTAGTAAATAATAGTTATTTACTAATCCAAAAATTGTATTATATTGTATGTTTCAGATGCATCGAGTTCATTGGGATCACTACGTGCAAATAACTAAGGAAAAATGAAAGCTTTGAGGATGATGTTATTGCATTGGTATTTTGATAACTTTTAGGTAATTTGATAGCTTTAGAATAATGTTCACTATTATACTTTGAGGATGATACTTTGGCATTATTGTTGATAATTGGTATTTTGATAGCATTGTTATTTGTAATCAAATTGGCATTAGGTTACAATTTGCCTTCAATGGTTATCTGATGTTCTTTACAGCTTGTAGACATTAACAAATGACACTACTATTGAATTTTGCTGATTTTAATACCTATAAATCATGACAATTAATAACCCCATTCCTAAGTCTTGTTTCTATAGTTGTTAAGGAAAAGAAGAAAAAACAGTGGGATGGTATGCAAATATTTAGGTTGTTTAAAGTTAAAATGCTTTAATATTATGAACCATTTTGTTAACTAGTTTTTTGTATTTACTGAAAGTTTTATGTTTCACAGTATCTATGCCCAAGTAAGTATAAGAATGGTGTCATTAGCTTTAACGAGTTTTCTTCTGTAATGGCAAAGTCAGCCCTGGAATTTCTAGTCATTTGTTTGTCATCATAACTAAGATTTTAGTTTATGTTTGGTCATTATTTATTCTCTCTTTCTCTCACTTTCTTTTGTAAACATTATTTGAGGATGATTTATTGATGAATCTTATGTGAATTCTTAAAAAAACTTTGACATATTGTCATTTTGTATCTAACTTTGTCTTTAAGTTCATTTATCTATATATTGGAAGAAGAAACTGTTACCAGCCATTGTGTGTGTGTATATATATATTATATATATTCCATTGATGGGTTTTCTAATGGATTTATGTAATCTAGCTGATATTGAATTCAACTATTGATATTTTCAGACTTTCTATATTTCAAGATTAAGTTTATTTAATTAAGTTTTGGATTTGGAATGCAACAAACTTTATTTGCTTTCTAAGGCAAAGTATGTTTCCTTTCAAATGTACAAGAAATCCTCAACTCTCCATAAACGCCTAGTTCTTCTCTTAATTAGTGATGCTTGGTTTTTATAATAACAATGATATAATTGGCCAAAAAAGAATCTCATATTCTTCCAAGGCCATCCAAGTTAGTTGGCAATCATCTTAAAAATCTTGGGATCAGTTTTAACCTCATAGCCATGGATTAAAATATGTCAAGTAAGGTATAAAAACAACTCAAAGGGATCTGACATTTTTTTTAGAATATGAAAATTATTAAAAAAATAAAATAAGACTGTAAGGTTGTTTTTAAATGTCAATATAGCTCACTTAATAAATATAAAAAATTTGAATAAAATGTGACTTTTATTGACACTTTAAAATGTCTTTAAAAGTTTTTTACTTATAATGGTAGTTTAAAGTGTTGGGAAAGTCATGTCATCAAATATATTTGTAACTCCAGCATCGGTGGCTTGATTGTCAAAAAATTTTCACTAACACTTACCTAACCGATGGTCAAAAAGCTGTTAGCTATAATAACGGCACTTTTTTAGTCTTTTACTGGCACTTATAAACACCGATAAAAATTAACCTTTTTTCTATTGTAAGATCTTCTTCTTCTTCTTCTTCTTTAATCTTCTACTAGCATTTATAAATGCCAGTAAAAATTGACTTTTTTCGTTCTGAGATCTTCTTCTTTTCTTTTTTTTTCATCATCATCATCATCTTTTTTTTCTTCTTTTTTTTCTTCTTCTATTTTTTTTTCTTTTTGTTTTCCTCTCAAGACCCTATCTCTCAACATTTTTAATAATTAATTCTTAAGGAAAAAATGATTAGGGTTTGACTGAACACTAAAGTGTGTATCCCTTTTGACACATAAGTTTGATAATGCATCATAAGCATATACAAACATAAAATAATTTGATAAGAAATGTGGCTTTAATTAATTAAAATATGAAAACCTTTTTTGGCAACTTAACATACATAAGCAAAAGATATATTATCATTATCAAGTTTGTCATCTGCCAACGAAATAAGAAGCCATACATACATGCAAAATTTAGAAATAATCTTTTATTTTTACCTAAATGTGTAAAACATTAAATTTTGATAGTTAAAATTCAAATTTCAATATTCTAAAAACAAGTCACACTATTTTCTTTTAAAATAACTTTTTTTACCAACCCTTAACCATTTCAAACTCCAAAGGCAAATTGTAAGAGGGATTTTTAACTAAAAACCTACATTTTTCAAAGCAAATATGAGTACTTGTAAGTTATGAAAACTCAAGAAATTGGTAATTAAATTTTGTTTTTTTAATTAATAGACATTTATTTTTCATTTTATATTGTTGAGACTCATGTAATGACATGTCATTAGGGGCATTTTACTTTTGTTATTGTTATTATTTTTTAATTTTTTTTGTTGAAGGGTTAGTTTGATTAAATAATGGTACATGGCAAAACCCTAGAGGCTTAAAAAGAAGAGAGGATCAATCATATTTCAAAGATCTATATCTTATAATTGAGGCAACCCATATTCATTAAAAACCCTCTAATCTGAATTCCTAAGGACATGTATTTAAATGCCTAGCTATTCCCATTGTAAGTATGGAAATGGCCTCTGGACCAAAACTCACAACTAGTTGATAGCGATACCTCAAACACATTCATGTACACTCACACACCTTTGGGGTTTTTTTTTTTTTTGCCAAGATAGATTGCAATCACGACCGTCGTTAATTTTCCATCATTGATTAAATATTTTCTTTAGTGTTAATAAAAAAATTGTTATAGAAATTGCAAAAAGTAACAAAATGAAAATCACATCTCATTTTCTTTCAATTTTATCTCTTTAAGTGCCTTATCAATCATAAGGTCTATGAATCGAAAGTTATTTTTAATTCATGCATTATTCTTTAATTTGTCAATGAGTTGTTTGGATTTCACTGCTTTGGGTGCATTATATCGTAGCAACATCCACATAAGGGTGGAAATTTAACAATGGAAGATGATATCTTTTCAAGGGTGGAAGGGCCATCAAAAGTATACACCAAATTATTATTATTATTATTTGTATATAGTTTTTAATTTAAATGTCCTAAAGCCATGCATATATTGTGAGTTATCAATTCAGTCCCCACAAGAGCTTATCAATGAAAAGATCTATATATGAGTATATAAAAGCTAAGGAATGGTAGTACATGTTGGGGGAGGAAAAAGATGAGAGTGTTTTTTGTAACAATCTTTGAGCTACCCAATGAATTTGAAAAGAAAAATAAAAACAAAAGAAAACGAAGCCGTCACCAATCTTTTTTGGTTAGGTGCGATTAGCCACCTATTAAAACATATACTTTTAATGAAATTTTAAGATTAATAAAAATTTACTAAAAAGATAATTTTATGATCTACGAAACAATTTGGGTTCTGGAGTCAATTACATGTAAGAAAGGATTAACATCCCTATAGTACCCGTTTAAAATAGTATCAATTAATTATGTATTATCCATTGATTTTGATAAAAATAATCTTATTTTTGGTGTTTGACAAAAATAATTTCCTTGATTTTTCTTATTTATTGAAATTTTTTTAATTTTTCCTTTATTTTTATTCCATATTTATTGTTCTTTTCTTTGTTATTTCATTTAATTCAAGAAAAATAAATTAGAGCTCTTTTATTAAAATAATTCTTAAAATATTTTAATACGTTGGTAACATTGAAAAAGTTTTTTCTCACCTAAAGATTTTTTTGGCATCACTTTTAGGAATACCTTAAAATCTTATCATCAGGGACTCAGATTCACTTTTTGCAAAAAATATGTCATGCATGCAATGCAAATGATAATATGTTGATGCACACATTTTATTTTAGTTTTAAAAATTTTATTACTTTTTTTATTAAATTATTATTTAAATTTTTAAAGAAAAAAGAAATTTTTATCATATTGAAAATTTTTTATAAATACTCCAATACACTAGTTATATTTAAAAAAAAACTTTTCATCTAGGAATTTCTTAAAGCATCACTACTTCGAATACTTTTAGAATCCCTTATCGAAATAAATTTCTTTTTTCCTCATTTTTATTTTATCATTTTATTTTAAACAAATTAGTAAATTTTTATTTACTATTTTATAACAAAAGAAGGAAATTTTTTATTATATTGAAAACTTTTTATAAATATTCTAATACACTAGTAGTATTTTAAAAAAAACTTCTCACTTACAGATTTTATAAGTATCACTACTCGAAATACGTTTAAATCTCATCGTCAGATAAAAATTTTTTTCACTTACATTTTTATTATTTTTTAAAATTATTTTATAAGGTTTATTTTAAAATAAACAAAATTATCAAAAATTTTAACTATATACTCATTATTTATTTTTATTTGTTTCAACAAAAAATTATTCTAACAAATTTAAGCATTTTTATATACATAAATATTAATAAAATATATAAAATATATATAAAATAATTCAAAAAATTCCCAAAAAAAATTTTTTTGCCTAAACTAAACCGATCAACGGTCCAATTAACGGTTCGATCAACGTTGGTTTGGGTCGGTCTGGTTGGTTCGATAGTTCAACGGTCAGATCAAGTTTTTGAAGATTCGATATCGATTCAACTAGATCAATTTTAAGCAAAAGAGAAGCCAAGTCGCTGGTCGGTTGCACAGATCCTAGGTCAAGCCGACAAGTCATGGGCAAATCCTAAGGCCTAAAAACAACATCGTTTTGGCCCTTTCCCAAACAGTATCATTTTAGCTTTAGGCAGTTCTATAAAAGGCCATAATTTTTTTAATTCATTTTTTTTTGTTCTTTTTCTGTCTACTGTCTCCTTATTTTAGACTCTCTAAACCCTAATCGATAGCCTTGCACCCAGAATCCGGTCCAAGTGCGTCATGTTGTTCGTTGATCGCCATCATCATCCATAGTCTTAGGCTGTCAAAAAACCTAAAAACTCTAAAAAAAAACTTTCCCTTCAACCTCTAAATATGGATCTGAGCCTAATTTTGCAAAATAAGGTTTCAAACGACGTAGATCCAACCTAGAAGATTCGATGAAAATAATTTTTTCTTGGTTTTTGGTTTTTTTTTTTTTTTGCTTGCTTTATGCTTCCGATAATGCGGGTTCATATTCCAAAGACTTTTTTGTTATGTTTTCGGGTTTTTTTTAGCAAAGTTTTGACTTCTTTTTCTGGGTTTACTTCCTCTCTCCAAACTTGGATAGGAGGCACAGGGCCTTGCAAGGGTGGATGGTGTCATGTACGGCACCCTAGGTACCAATCCCCTGCCCCTTTTGTTTTTTTCGCTTGGCCTCAGCCTACGCCCTGTGCCTCTCGGGCAATTGGCACAAGGCTTGGCAGAGGTGAGTGGTGCTAGTGGTACTGTGCCTGACATCAAGCACTCACTGCCCTCTTTGTTTTTTTTTCCTTATATTCTACTATATTTTTTCATTACATTTTATAGCATTTCATACCATTTCCCATAGTTTTCTTATTATTTAGCCTTTAATTTTTCTGTTCCTAGTAAGAAAATCTATAGTTGTTTGCCTCTATAATTTCAAACTTGATCTAAGAATTCAACCAACTAATGGGGCACAAGGCCTAGCAAGGGTGAGTGGTGCTAATGGTGCTATGCACGGCATCAGGCACCCTCTGCCCCTTTTGTTTTTTTTTTTTATATTCTTCTATTTTTTTCATATTTTGTTCAATTAATTAATATTAATATATTAAAAATAAATAAATAAAATAAAAAATAAACTTGGGCCTAAAGAAAGAAATCGAGTCTTGAGCTCGAACGAATCGAAATCGGGCCTCGGTTCGATTGAATTGAAATTGGGCCTTGGCTAGAGAACCCGATATCTGACAAATATTAAATCGAGACTTGATTAAAATCATTGACAATTTTGGTGTCTACAACTGTCCCTCTTTGTACATTACTAAAAATTAGAAATGGGGTAAAGACCAAGATAATAATTTTATCCAAAGTCCAAAGTGATTTTTTTTAATTGATTCAAACTAATTGAAAGGCTCATTTCATTAAATATAAAACTTTAGAAATGGCTCCTCTTTCTCGAGGCTTGACAACTTTTGAAAACTTAAAATGGCTCATCTAAGTAGAGGTTCAACAATTTTCAAAAAATCTCATCTGAAAAAAAGCTCTTCTAGGTAGAGGCTCAACAACTTTAAAAAATTTTTATCTTCGAAAAGGCTCCTCAAATTAGAGGCTCAACAACTTTTTTAAAAAATTTCATCTAAAAAGAGGCTATTCTAGGTAGAGGCTCAATAGCTTTTAAAAATATTCTCATCTTCGAAAAGGCCTCTCTAGACAGAGGCTCAATAACTTTAAAAAAAATCTCATCTAAAAAAAAGCTCATTTAGGTAGAGGCTTAACAATTCTCTTCTTGGAAAAGGTTCATCTAGGTAAAGGTTCAAAAAAAATTATCTTCTTGGAAAAGGTTCATCTAGGTAAAAGTTCAACCATTTTTAAAAAATCTCAAAAAAGGCTCCTCTAAGTAGAGGCTCAACAACTTTAAAAATTCTCATTTGGAAAAAGGTTTTTCTAGGTAGAGACTCAACAACTTAAAAAAAAAATCTCATATTGGATAAAGACTCCTCTAGGTAAAACTTAATAACTTTAAAATTTTCATCTGAAAAAAGGCTCATCTTGGTAGAGAGGCTTAACAACTTTAAAAATTCTCATCTTGAAAAAGTAAATTTTTCTTTTTTGAAATCTCTTATTTGATTATTATCCTTAACTGAAGACCAGAACTCTGTTTTTCATCAAGGAATGAAAGATCTTTCTCTTTGTTATAACTATTCATGGATGCATGTACTAAATACTCTAGATATAATGTATGTAATGTAATCAAAATTATTCATTTCCAAAGGTGGTAAAAAAGTTCTCAAAATCTCTCACATTTTTGCTTTTTTTATCAAAATTCCCAAAAATTATCATATGACCAATTTGTTCTTAACGTGTAACTATGGTATTCTTTCTTTACAATATTTTTCTTTTTCAGAAATTTGCAACATCAATGTCTTGTCATGTTTTTCTCATCTTTTTTTATTTGCCTTTATTAACTTTTAAAAAAGATAATGCTGAGATCTTTCATGTTTGTTTTTTCTTTTTTTTTTGTCATTTTATGTTCAAGACAAACAAAATACAATCACATGTTTCTTCTATTCATTTGTAAGGTGAACAAAAATATCAAATGAGATGAAAGAATAAATAAGCATTATTTTCAAAAGAAAGAAAGCATACTTCATTAGACTAATAATAAGTGCATATCAGCAATAGTGATTAGGTAAGGTATCCAAATAATGATTACAAGATAGTCATGAATAAAATATTCCTAAATTTTTTTTCAAAACTAAATCAGATGACTTCCTTGATTTTTCAGAGTTCATCAAACTATACTTGCCCTTATGTTATAAGGTCATCTCTTAATGATGCTTCTTCTTCACATCTAAGCAATTTTTTTTAGGTTTTTAGCTTAGATATGTCATTTTTTATTTTTTTTTCTTTTTTTAAGCAAAATATATCTTTACCACATTTGAATTTATCAAAGTAGGTAAATCACTTTTATCTATTTCTGCCAAAATCAATACCCCACCGACAAAGGCCTTTTTCACCACGTACGGGCCCTCCCAATTTGGTATCTATTTTTATTGGTTATCATATTGATTTGGAAGGATCTTTCTTAGAACTAAGTCTCATTTTCTAAAGCTATGATGGTGAATCTTCTTATCATGTGCTTTCACCATTTTTTTTTTGTACAATTGACCATGACAAAATGTTGTAAGTCTATTTTCTTCAATGAGGTTCAACTATTTATAACGATTCTGAACTCATTCAGTTTTCTCTAACTCTACTTCCATTAGGACTCTTAACAAGAGAATTTTTATTTCAATTAGCAATACAGCTTTCATTCTATTAACCAAAGAGAATTGATTGGCCCCAGTAGATGTTTAGACTAATGTTCTATAAGCATACAAGGCAAAAAGAAACTTTTCATGCCTATCTTTATAAGTATCAATAATTTTCTCTAGGATTCTTTTAATATTCTTGTTTGTAGCCTCTACTATCCCATTTATTTTTGAACAATATGGTGTGAAATTACGATGATGGATCTTGAACTAAGTGCATATTTCATTCATCATTTTGCTATTCAAGTTTTTGGCATTATTAGAAATAATCATCTTTAGAAGCCTATATCTGTATATTATCTCTTTTTTATAAACTTGCATACCATGGATCGGGTTACGCTAGCATACGATGTAGTTTCTACCCACTTCGTAAAATAATCAATCATCACAAAAATGAATCTATATCCATTCAAAGCTTTTCGAGTGATGAGACCGATGACATCCATGCCCCACATAGAGAATGGCCATAGAAAAGCCAAGACATGCAATTTTAATGGTGGAGCATGAACCTTATTAGCATAAATCTGACAGTTAAGGCATATCTTAGCATAATCAATACAATCACCCTCTATTTTTAACCAATAATAGCCAGCTCCCATGATTTGTCTAGCCATCATATGACCACTTTTATGTGGCCCATAGACTCCATCATGAATTTATTCAATAATCCTTTTTACTTCATTACACTCACACATCTTAAGAGCACTTAATCTTAACTCATTTCATAAAGGACATCTCCATCAAGAAAGAAACTCATAGCCAACCCTCTAATAGTCTTTTTATCATTTTTGTTGCATGTTTTAGGTATTGCTAATTTTTTATGTATTACATAATGTCATGATACCGTGGCTTCCCATCAATTTCTTTTTTGACACTTAAGTAATATGTTGGTACATCCTTCACATCTAGCTTTGTGGGTTGGATTTGCATTTATTTTGATCATTGTAGCTAGAATAGCCAGTGCATCAGCAATTTGGTTTTCCTCTCTAAGTAGATGCTTAAACTAAATTTCTTCAAATTGCTTGACCAACTCAGAGATGTATTTATGGTATTGGATCAACTTGGAATCTTTCATTTTCCATTCACCTCATAACTAATAGATGATCAAGGCTGAATCTCTAAACATATCAAACACTTTGATCTTCTTTTCAATTGCTAATTACAGACCCATAACACAAGCTTCATATTTAGCCACATTGTTTATGCAATTAAAATTCAATTTGACTATAATAGGATAATGGTATCCATTAAGAGATATTAAAATTGCCTTAATACCATGACTCAAAGCATTAGTAGTTCCATCAAAATACATTCTCTAAGACTTCCCAATAGGTTCATTTTCTTCAATAACTATCACATCTTCATAAAAAAAATTAATTTTATTGGCTTATGCTCTTTGGTTGCACGATTGGTAAGGAATTCGAATATTACATTCCCTTTAATAGCCTTCTGAGTTACATAAATAATATCATATTCTGAAAGCATAACTTACCACCATGTTATTTTTCTTGCCAATGAAGGTTTCTCAAAGATATACTTAATAGGATCCAACTTTGCTATGAGACAAGTAGTATAACAAAGCATGTATTGTCTAAGCCTTCAAGTTATCCATGCCATTGCACAACATATCTTCTCTAATGGTGAATTCTTAGACTCATAATCAATGAACTTCTTGCTTAAGTAATAAATTGCTTATTCCTTCATATTAGTTTCATCTTTTTGCTCTAACACGCATCTCATTGAATTTTCATGTATTGTTAAGTATAAAATCAAAGGTTTTCTAAGAACTAATAGCATTCATCATTCCATTCTCCTGGATTATATTTTTTAAGAAGCTTGAAAATAGGATCACACTTGTAGGTGAATTAAGAGATGAAACGAGCAATATAATTTAATCTCTCCAGAAAACCTTGCACTTTCTTTGAGGTATGAAAAAGAGATAAGTTTCGGATGGCATATATCTTATCCGGATCCACTTCGATTCTTCTTTCACTTACCATAAAACCCAATAGTTTTTTTGATTTAGCCCCAAATATACATTTGGCAAGATTCAACTTCAGCTGAAATCTTCTTAGTCTATCTAATAAATTTTTAAGATTGACTACATGATCTTCTCCTTCATGAGATTTTACAATTATATCATCCACATATACTTCTATCTTTTTATGTATCATGTTACGAAATAAAGTCACCATTACTTTTTGATAAGTTGTACTAGCATTTTTCAACCCAAAAGGCATGATTTTATAATAGAACATCCCCCATAAGGTCACAAATATTATCTTTTCCATATCATTTCAAGCCATCTTAAACTGATTATAGCTTAAGAAACCATCCGTAAAGAAAAATGTGGAATACCTGACAGTGTTATCTATTAGAGTATCGATATGGGGCAGACGAAAGTTATTCTTAAGACTCGCCCTATTCAAGTCTCGATAATCGACACATATTTTCACCTTTTCGTCTTTCTTGAAAACTGGCACTATATTAGCTACCTATTCTTGATACTTTTCCACTTTTAAAAATCTTGCATCAAATTGTTTTCTCACTTTTTTTTAATTTTTAACAACATTTTTGGTTTCATACGTCTTAGCTTTTATTGTACTAGCTTGCATTCTGATTTCAAAAGTAATTTTTGCTTTACAATATCAGTGTTGAGTCCTAGCATATCCTAATAAGACCATACAAACACATCTATGTATTCTCAGAGTAGTTCTTCTAGCCTTTGCCTATCAACTGGTGAAAAGAATGTACTAATTTTCACCTCTTTTCTATTTTCATCATCCAAATTCACTAATTTGATAATTTTTTAATGGGGCTCGATTGGCTTATTTTCATGTTCTATTAATTTTAACAAATCGGGAGGCAATGTATAATTATTTGAATATTTTTCATTATCAAGTTCATTAAAATAATTTGGTTTTTGAAATTGAATCCGAGATTATTGTCATCATTATCTTCGTGTTTATTATTTGAGACCCTGCAAAATGTGGGATAAAGAGAATATTGGCACATGAAAAGTGGGATGACAAGCAAATGATTAAGGTAGAATGGAAAGAGAAATGATTCGAATGAATGAAAATGAAAGCGAATAAAATTACTACGAATGTATCTTCTAAGTCTTTTATTAAAACAACAAACATAAACACATCACAAAAGATCTCCTAATACTCGTAGAGAGCAATTAGAGATTTAAAGTTCATAGTACATTACTTTTCAAAAGTTTTAAAGATAACAGGCAACTTCATGACTTTTCAATTATCTAGCTCAAAATTCGAAGGATAAGGGTGCATGAATAACTCTTCATTCTGACTTTTCTTTTTTTTGTCATCCACAATGTTAATGGCTAACTCTAAAAACTCTTCCACCAATTCTACACTTAGGGCTTCGAATGAATTTGGGTAGATACATCCTATCAAACAAAAAGAATTATGAAGGTATGAAATAATTATGGGCTCTAACTCCAGCTCATCCCTTAAGATTAGCCATTCTCTTTTCTTTCTTCTCATTTACCATTTTCATTTTGTTCCCTCTTGTCAATTTATAGCCTAAGCCAAATCTATCTTTTTTTTCATATATTACCAGTAATTTCATGATTCTTTGCAAATTCTTCTCAAGTCTAGCTTTAGGTTGCTATTCCATCCCAGTAAACTGCTTAACAATCATTTTAGTAGTCATAGATAGGTACAATGAATATAATTTAGAGCCTTCAGCCATATATGTTATGTTGGCAATCTCAAAAGATCTATAAGAGCACTTTAATGTTTCATTTGCTAATTCTACAAAAAAAGTATTTATCGATTGGGTTACCAATAAATCTTTTTCTCGTACCATGCATGTCAACTTTTCATCAACAATGAATTTGACTTTCTAATGTAATAAGAATGAAACAGCACCTACCATATGAATCCATAGCCTCCCCAATAAGTAATTATATGAGAGAAAGATATCCATAACTTGAAATTTCACATTAAAAGTACATGGGCCAATCTGTAATGCATTTTTATATCTCTTGGCACCTCTTTTCAGGCCCCATCGAAAGTTTAAACTACCATATGACTAAGTTTCATGTAAGATCCATCAAAAGGTAATTTCATCAAAGTAGTCATAGGCATAACATAGATGGATGAGCCATTATCAATCAGAACCTTAACCATTATATGACTCTTGCATTTTATAGTAATGTGGAAAGCCTTTGTACTTTATTGACCCTCAAGAAGAATTTTTTTCATCACTGAAAGTAATGTAGTTTGATATTATTAGATTACTAATAAGATGTTTTATGTATTCAACAAAGACATTGTGGGACACGTATGTTTAATTTAGCACCTTTAACAAAGTATTACAGTGTGACTCTAAGCTTAGCAATAATGATAATAGTGAAATTCTAGTTAATATCTCATTCAATTATTCTACCACGTTATACTCGTTATATTTTATTAGCTTTAAAAATTCACAAACTTCATTCTCAGAGACTGGTTTTTGACATTCTTTATCTAGGACTACTATAGGATTACTTTAACTTTCCTATTTTTCTTTCACATTTGCTTCTTCTTTCCTAGCTTTCTCTAGTGTTTTCAAAGTGTAACATCTCTCATTCTGGGTTATACCTCCCACGCCCATTATGTTTACAGTATCTGAATTAACTATAATATCACAATCAAACTTTCATGATACTTCTTTGTCATTCTAGTATGGAAAAAGGGCAAGAACTTTAATTGTCACCATAGGTCGGGAGATAGGCTTTTCTGGCCTTTGGCTCAGCTTCTCATCATAGTAAATAGTTATTGATCTACGTACAAACTTATTTTTCGAATCAATGGTAAAAAATTTAGCTTTCATCGAATCTCTTTTTTTTTGTAAAACTTTATCTGACCTATATTTATCAACCTCTACACTTCTTCACAGAATTAGTCGTAACTCTCGATAGAATGTCTCAAAGCACCTTTGTGATAGTCATAGCTTCCAATTGAATTAATCACCCTAAAGCAAGCTTCCAGTTGAATTAATCACCCTAAAGCAATTATGAGATTATATTGACTTTAATATAGTAGCTTTGACTAAAACTTTAAACATCTTGGCCATCGGGGTTTTGACTTCATCAATCTCCTTTTTTACGTAGCTTACTTGTCCATCAATCAAAACATTTATTAACAGTCTAGTATGGTTCAATAGAAGGTTTTTATTAACATTTGAAATCCCTCGTTGGTTGGTATCAAAGTTTAACACCCATTCATTGATTAACCTTTGCATTTTATGTTTTAAAGTAATGTAGTTCTCTATAGAATGGTCAGGTTTCTATAATGATAATCACAATACGCATTGGGATCATACCATTTGAGAAATGAATGTTTCAAAGGTTTAATAATAACAAGGGTTAATAAAAGTTTTTTAACAAATTGAGGGTACAAATATGTGTATGTCATGGTGATAAATCAAAAGTGATTTTTTTTTTTTTTTGTGCTTATTGGGGCACTAAGACCATTACTTGGATTAGGCCTCCATTTTGGTCTAGAATGTGTAGTAGAACAATTGCATGAATAGGTAAGTATCCAAAAGAATGGCTAAAATTAATGTAGATAAGCTAGTTATTAGAGTGACTGATACAACTGATATGGATGAAGGATGGATGTAACATTATTTATGAAAGGGTAATGGATTTGGTACACTGGTGCGGGGTATCGCATGAAACCTCTAAACTATTGCCCTACATAGTTCACTACTTAGGCTTTATTTTCTTTTTTCTTTGAAGCTCTATCTTTCTTTGCTCCACTTGTTTCTTTTACATCAAACTTGCCACTTTTTTGGTATTTTCAATAATCTCACTTGATATTACCATATCTATAAAATTCTTAGTCATATTGCCTATCAATCTTTCATAGAAGGTGTTTTCAAGGTATTCATAAATAGAACAGTTATTTTTTTTTAGTGAGAAGAGGTTGTACTTGTGCGGCCATATCTCTCCATCTCTGTGCATACTCTTTAAAGTCTTCTATTGCTTTTTTTTATACTCTGTAAAGATAAATGATTTGGAGCTAAATCTATGACATGCCGGTATTCTTTAAAAAATGCCATCATCAGTTCTTGTCAAAAATGAATATAAGTTCTGTCTAGTTGAACATACCATCTGACTGTAGATCTTGTAAGATTATCTAAAAATTCATGCATCATTAGTTTATCATCACATGCATGTGTCACCATCTTACGACAATATATGGAGATATGAGTTATTAGGCATTTTGTACCATAATATTTTTCAAATTCAGGGACTTTGAATTTAGGTAGAATGATCATGTTTGGGATCAAACAAAGCTCAGCTACATCCGTGGAGCCACAAAAATTCATTCCCTCTATAGCCTTAAGTCTTTATTCTAATAATTTCATTTTTTACTGGGTACTAGTATCCTTCACTTTCTCAGGTGTTTTTATCTTTAGCTTTTCTCTCTTCTTGTGATCATCTAAGTTAGGAACTAAAATTGGCTTAAGTGATTTTTTCATCATAATAGGATTAGTGAAATTTTAAAACTATCCTAGAGTAGGTGTGGATGTTATTCTTGGATAAGGATTGGAATATCCTTCGGGAGTAAGAATTTACACTCTGATTTCTTGAGAAGGTTAGGTCGATTATGGCTCAAATCCTTGAAGGTAAATAAGATCCACCATGTTTGACAATTGCTCTTGAAAGTTAGGATTTTCTTTCACCGCTTTTCCTTTATAAAGATTTTTTAGCATGTTTATTATCTTACTAAGATCTCTTTTTAGTTCTTTTTGAGCCTTCTCAATCTTTTCAAATTGACTAGCTTATGCTTGTTCCATGATTCTTGTTTAAGCTCTAGTGTTGTATGAATGGCGAATAGGTTGAGTCAAAATTTTTGGTGGGTGAGCTATTTTTGAACCTTTATTACCATAAATTTTTAAAAATCAGAATGCCATGTGTTGAAAATTTTATTTTTTATTTTTTTATGATTTTGTTTTAAAAATTAAAAGAAAAATGATGCACATAATGCATGAATGCAAGTGAAAGATATTTGCTTTTAGATAAATTTTAGCACTAGAAACTTCATTAATGCCATACAACTTTTGTTACATTAGATTTATCATCCTAGAATTACATCCATAGAAGCGTTTGACTTGCTAATAATAGCTTTAGTCTTATCTAAAAAGTTTAAGAGCTATCCATATTCTCCTACTAGTTTGACTTCTTATCTTAACGCTTCTACCTTTTCCACCATCTCTTATGCTTTCTTTACTGCCTTGCAAACTTAACTAGTCAAGTGCTTTATATACTGTTGCCTCTCTAAGTTTATTGCTTTCCATCTTATATAGGCACCTCTTTTCGAATCATATGTGAAAATCCAATCTTTTTCTCTTCTTTGCCACTCATCTATTATTGCTAAAATATGGTTCTTATGATCTTGCAGTTACAACTCCAACCCTTGGATCACTTGGTAAAGTGATTCTTTTTCATTCAGTACTTTAAGGTATTTTTTTCTCTCTTTTACAAGCATAGCCTTTAGCTTTTCTTTTTTTTTTTGGCACTCAACCAATCTTGCTAAAGCTGTAGAGTATAATCCTTCTTAATTTTGACATTCTTGAGAAATTTTGGTGACCTTTTCTTAGTTTTCTTAAGCTTTTCCTTTCTATTGGATCATTTCATCTCGAAGCTCATCCATTTCACATTACCGACTAAGATAGGACTTGGTGACTTCTCCATTTTTGAATTGGATTCATAATCTCTTATTTTCTTGGTGCAGATATCTCAAATCATTGTTGACCACATCTCATTCTTTTATGACTTTCTCCAATCTGTTTTCTTGTACTTTTGCTTTATATTTCAATTGTCCCATCTTTTTATAAAGTCTTAAATTTTCTCTTATTACTTCCTCTTTTTCAATTTCTAATTCTTTCCTAACAAGCTCAATTTCTGATAATTGCATTTCTATTAAAAGGTTAGCTAATTGATATAAGCCGTTATTAGGAGGGAGTATTATGACTCTAAGTCACATCGCTTTCCAAATCTGATAATTAAGAATAACTTTATCTATGAGAGGCCTTAGTTTCATTCCTTGTTTTTTCTTCCATGCTTGGATTAACTACTCTGAAGTTCTTGGTGGATTTGATTCCCAATAAATGAATTCTACTTAAATTAGACGATGAGTAGTAGGAACAAACTATTTTACACCGAATTGCTTAAGCATTATCAACAGGGCATAACTTACAACACCCCATAGTCCTAATAGCAGTATCCATGGTTTGTTTCTTTCATGATATAACATGGGCACATGAGGCATCCAAGGAGCCATCCATTATATTTCATCCCTGATAAGCCCTTGTAAGAATAAAACCCACTTTTCTTTGGTCTTCATTGTCAACCATTGGCTTCCGTAAAACTCCTCGATTGGTGCCTTGTTTCAAAAATATGGCTTTAAAAGTGCACTCTTTCTACACCTGAAATGACTTCTAATCTACACATACAATAATAGTGCACATCCTATGAATCATCCCTTTCCATTCAGTCGATAGAAATTCAATGACCAGATGGTTTTAGCTAAAACTATTGGCACAATATTAATTGCTTAAGTTTTAATTTGCTCAAAAAAATCCACCACAGTTATCTCAATATAACCCAAAGTTTTTAGGAAGATTACCATGCCATACAATGCTAAAGAAAACACAGTCATACCTTGATCATTATTTAGATGCCCTTAAATAAAATTTTAAAGAAAGTCTCAATAGATACCAAGATGTTTACCTTTAGGCTTTACGAAGAAATCTATGATTTTCACTTTCACCCCCATAAACTTGGCCAACTTTTTACGATAACTTAATTTTAACTTTCAGGTAAACACTTTATCCGGATATTGTAGTTCTATCCTAAGTAAATTCAAATACTCTTCAATAGTTGGCACCAAATCCTCTTAATTAAAAATAAAACATCTATAAGATGGGTCCTAAATTTGTATAGCTACCCTAATCAATTGTTCATCATTCACTACTAGAATGAAAGATACAATCTACCCATACTTTTTGTAAAAGCTTTCTTTTCTTTCTTCACTTAACTGACCCCAGATGGCAGTTAAGTCTTCTAAATCATTATGTGTGAGATCTAAATGCACTTTCTTTGACAACTTCAACACATAACCGGTAGGCAAGCAATTTCTATTTTTTTGCTAGGTTTCCTTTGACTAAATATATACTTCATTATATAGCTCACATGGGACATTAACGGAGGATGAGTAGATCTATAAAGTTACGAGATCCATGAAGACTTCTTAGGAGAAAAATGCCTTAGAGCAAATACCTTGATTTAAAACTATATGATATGATTAATGTAAAAAAGAAAAAATAAGAAAATAAAATTGAGTTAGTGTAAGGCTGTGGTTTGAAAAAAATAATTTAACATTTTTCATTTTTTTTGATGTTTTTTTTGCTTTGTTTTGTATTCTTACACATTTTGGACTTAAGTACTTTTTATAAGAAGGTTGGCAAAGCTCTACCTAAGGTTGGCTTCCTATAGTTTATTTCATGCTTGATTTAGATTGATACATGTCTAAAGGTTCCCAAATTGTTCCTTACTGTCATCCATATTGAGCTAGTAAGGCACCTCGATCCTCAACCATTATAGGCTACAAACGAAGATGGTTAAATTTGAATGAAAATATTTCGCTTGTCATTGCAGAGGTTATCACCTCACGAGAGAATAGGTACTTTATTTTCTCCTATAAGGGACGAAGCCCGGGTGTAGAGCTCATGCATAAGGTGCAATATGCCATCGTGTGTGCATATGTTTCCTAATTTATTGAGAATAACACATACAAAAAAAAAACAATAAAAGAAATGCGCGTGAAATTTTTTTCTTTTCATTTTTTATTTGTTTTTAATTGATTTTTTTTTTGTTGTATTTTTTTAAGAAATAAAATCAGAATCTAGGAAATTAAAATTAAATACCAATTAAGACTATTTTAAATCAAAATTTGAGGATAATACATAGTTAATTTTGGTTTGACTCTAAAAAACAAATGGCTTTCCTAACGAAGTCACCAAGCTGTTGTAACAGTTTTTGAGCCACCCAATGAATTTGAAAATAAAAATGAAAAAAAAGAAAAAAAATGGAGTTAACACCAATATTTTTTGGTTAGGTGCGATTGGCTACCTATATCCTTTTAATGAAATTTTAAGATTAATTAAAATTTATTGAAAAGATAATTTTAAGGCCTATGAAACAATCTAGGTCTGGGAGTCAGTTATGCGTGGGGAAGGATTAGCACCCCTACAGCACCCGTTTAAAATCGTACCAACTAATTACATGCTATCCAATGATTTTGATAAAAATAATCTTATTTTTTGTGTTTGAAAAAAATAATTTTCTTGATTTTTCTTATTTATCAAAGTTTTTTAAAAAATTTTTCCTTTATTTTTATTTCGTATTTATTGTTCCTTTTTGTGTTATTTCATTTTATTCAAGAAAAATAAATTAGAGCCCTTTTATTGAAATAATTCTTAAAATGTTTCAATACATTAGTAACATTAAAATAACTTTTTCTCACTTAAAGATTTCATTAGCATCACTTCTCGAAAATACCTTAAAATGTTATCATCAAGGACTCGAACTCACTTTTCGCAAAAAATATGTCCTGCATGCAATGATAATATGTTGGTGCACATAGTTTATTTTACTTTTAGAAATTTTATTGCTTTTTTTCAGTAAATTATTATTTAATTTTTTTAAGAAAAAAGAAATTTTTATCACATTGAAGATTTTCTATAAATACTCTAATACACTAATAATATTTTAAAAATAATTTCTCACCTAAGGATTTCATAAAGCATCACTACTCGAAATATTTTTAAAATCCTGTCATTAGATAAAATATCTCTTTTCTCATTTTTATTTTATCATTTTATTTTTAACAAATTAATTAATTTTTATTTACTATTTTATAACCAAAAAAAAAAGAAAAATTTTTATTATATTGAAAACTTTTTATAAATACTCCAATACACTAGTAGTATTTAAAAAAAAAAATCTTTTTACCTAGAGATTTCGTAGGTATCACTACTCAGAGTACCTTTGAATCTCATCGTTTGATAAAAATTTCCTTCTTTTACTTCTTTTTTAATTTTTTTAGTATTATTTATAAGGTTTATTTTAAAATTAACAAAATTATCAAAAATTTTAACTATATACTCATTTATTTTTATTTATTTCAACAAAAATTTATTCTAACAAATTTAAAAATTTTTATATGCATAAATATTAATAAAAAATAAAAAATAATATATAAAAAATAATTTAAAATTTTTTCAAAAAAAATTTTTTACCTAAATCAGACCGATCAACACCAATTTGGGTTGATCTAGTTGGTTCGACGGTTTGACAGTTCAAACCAAGTTTCTGGCGACTCAATACTAGTTCAACTAGACTGATCTTAAGCTAAAGGAAAGTCAGGTCACTAGTCGATTATGCGGACCTTGGGTCGGGTTGATAGGTGATGCACGAATCCTTAAGCCTAAAAACAGGATCATTTTGGTCTTTCCCTAAACGGCATCATTTTAACTTTAAGCTGTTCTATAAAAGGCCAAAAAAAACTTTATTTCATTTTTTTTATTCTTCCTTCTCTACTCTCTCGCTTTCTCAGACACTCATTCTCTAAACCCTAACCAGCCACCGTTAGTCCCAGAATTCGGTGCTAGCATGACGTGCAATCCATCAATCGCATTTTCCATCCGTTGGCTGTTAATAGCCAAAAAACCTAGAAACTCCAAAAAAAACCTTCCCTTCAACCCTTAAACACAGATCTGGGCCTAATTTTACAAAACATGACTCCAAACGACACAGATCCGACTTGGAAGATTCAACCAAAATGATTTTTTTCTTGGTTTTTGGTTTTTTTTTTTTGCTAGCTTTGCGCTTTTGGCAATGTTGGTTCTCTTTCCAAAAACTATTTTTTTTTTTATGTTTTTGGTTTTTTCTTAGCAAAGTTTTGACCTTTTTTTTTAGGGTTCTCTCATCTCTCTCTAGGTCTAGAACGAAGCTTAATTTATAAAACTCTGGCCACGGTCTTGTGCCTGAGTAGGTGACACAGGGCCTTGTAAAGGTGGATGGTGCCGTGTACGGCACCCCAAACAATAACCCCCTACCCTTTTTGTTTCTTCTGCTTGACCTCAACCTTGGCTCTGTGCCTGGGTAAGTGGCACATGGCCTGGTAGGAGTAAGTGGTGCTAGTGGGGCCATGGATGGCATCAGGCACCCCTTGCCCCTTTTGGTTTTTTCTTTTCTTATATTTTTTTATTTTTTATTTTGTTTAATTAATTAATATTAATATATTAAATAAATAAATAAAATAAAATATAAAAAATAAGCTTGGGCTTAAAGAATGAACCTGGGCTTCGGTCTGATTGAACCGAAATCAAGCCTTGGCCTAATTGAATCAAAATCGAGCCTTGGCTCAAGAATCTAATATCCAGTAAATATTAAATCGAGACTCGATTAAAATTTCAGATAAATTTAGTGTCTACATGTTCAATTTTTTTTTTTTTGTTTATATATGAGTAGAATTAAAGATGAAATTAAATATCTCTCTTTAATTTGTTGCAAGAAAATTTTGTCATGATCCTTTGTTAATGAACGTGTCTAAAAGCATTAGTTAACTAATTAAGGTGGATAATGATGGAATTTCATGTTTTAAATAATTTGGTAAAAAAATTGACAACAACTATCCATGTAGGATTGGCTTCTTCTATCTTTTCAGATAATACCTTGAAGATAAAAATTGATTTTTTTAAGCATGTATTTAAAATGATAAACAGTATATAGCTCAATTTCATATTATTAATATATTTACAAATTTTTTTAATGAAAATCTTTTCAAAAAGTAAGTACAACAATTCTTAAACGTAATTAACAACAAGAGTGAATTCTTCTCAAATTGCTACTTTACCAATGATTTATTATCAAATTATTTAATTTTTTTCTGATGTAACATAAATGAGTCTGTTTGGTCTGGTTGGAGTTTCTATAAGAAGCACTGCTACAATTGAGTTGTTTTAAAAATGCGGCAAAAGAAGTTAAAATAGTATTTGGCAAACTTAATGCATAAGTGCTGCTGTATAATGTTGAAAAAAATTATTTGATAATATTTTTATATGTTTTAATAAATAAAAAATAAAATAGTTAATTTTATTAAATTAAATCACAAATTTTAGATAAAAATAAATAAAATAAAGAGATTTTTTAATTATAATGAAAAATAAATGAATTCAATAGAATAATAGGCAAAATAAAAAATAATGTAAAACAATACAATTCTCATTATAATTTTGTAAATTATTGAAAAATAAAGTGAGAATGTAAAAAGATTTCATCAAATCTTTGTTATTAAAATTAGTATTTCTTGAAGAAGTTTTAATTTATAACTTTTCCTAAAAGCTTAAATTTATTTTTTATGTAAGCTAAAATTTTTAAGATTTTGAGAGTCAAACACATGACTTCTACTTTTACAATAAATAAACTCTCCTATAAGTTGGGCCAAACACACACTTATTAAATTAATTTTTTATTGTTACATTTATTTGTTAGTTATGATTTCAATTTGATATTCTGGATAATAAAAACTGATTTTACTTTTTTTTTACATTTTACTTATAATTTATCAAATTATTTAATTTATTATTTTAAATAATAAAAAAATCATATTACAACTTTTTATTATTTTTACATAAATTATTTATAAATACACAATTTATCAACTAAACAACACAAAATTATATTATCACTTAATATTATTTTTTTATGCCAGTAATATCATGTTGATTACATCCATTTATCAAAAATATTTTTTTTTGTTATATAAAAAATAAGACCGGTTACTTGTGTAATCGGTCATAAACTTTGAGGAAGCTCACCAAAAGGGTAGCTTACTATAGAACTTCCTTGGAATTTAATAAGCATCGCTATGCAGGAAAGTTAAAAGGGGAAGAAGATTGGCGAGAGAGTTGGCAAAAGGGAATTGATTTGTATTTTGGCCATAATTGACCGTTACTAAATTATTTTTAGCAAGAAAAAAAAAAAAGACTTGGAAATACAAACAACCAATGGCATTCCGTGACTCAATTATTTTATAGCACATATTGTGGAAATTTGGGCTATAAACAATACTTATGTAACAAATTGACCATGAGGTAATTGCCCCTATTATCTATATAAAACCAACAACTTCTTTTGAATCCTGAAATTACTCTTTCCCTTTCATGCATTTCTCTGCTCAATCCTTATCTTGCATTGCTAAGAAACAAACCCTCTCATCCTCTTAGAAACATCAAATTTATTTCCCCACAAGTCATTGATTTTTAATTCTATATATACACGCACACAGGCAGCGAGCACTTCGCTAGTTCCTCTGGAAATCAAAAACCACGTCAATTTCAATCTTTTTCGTCACACAAAATTGTCTCTTAAGTGTTTGGGTCGTCATTTTATCCTTACAAATAGTTTTCCTTTTTTTTTTTTTCTTCATGTTTCACTATCAGAATGTCATTTTTTGTGCGTCAAAGTGTATCACGTTTAAATAGTTGTCCAATTTCACTATCTTGGCAATCAAGCATGCCGTCCATTATTGGTTTTCAAGTTATAATATATATTTTTTATGAAAAGAAGATCACAAATTATTCTTAAATTATAATAAAATATTTAATATAATATTTAAAATTTTAAAATATTTAATATAATATATTAATTATAAATTTATTAATTAATATAATACTTAAAATGTTAATTATCAATCATACGTTATTATGAGAGCTAAAGATTTTTGAGATAGATATTATATTAGTTAATATATTTATAGGATTATATATTATATTAAAAAAATTTTAAATTTAAATATCATATTAAATATTTTATTATAATTTAAAGACATTCATGATATTAATTTTTTTTATGATTAAATTAATAGTGTTTATACATTGTTATTATCATCATAGAGTTGATGAAGAAAAACGAAGAGAAAAAAAACAAAGAATCCTTGAAACCTCAATGCTTAATTTCGTGGATCCGTTTACTTTGTTTTAGAGGACCCGATGACATAAACCTGCTAGCTTCATGCTTGGAAATGCAGGGACTTTTCTGCTGCTGCAGAACCACACATATCAATGAATTTTTAAAAATTTGTACGGAGAATACTCGAAAACACCAAAAGCCCAAAAATGTTTTGACAAAAGAAAAAGCTCCTCTGAATTATTTAGATGGTTATGTTTAAGTCGGCAACAGTGCATTATTTCAACGTCCAATTTTAACTTTTAATGTCTGCTTCACGCAGCAGGAATTGTAAATTGAGAGGTAACAAGATGTAGCCCTCTCAATGATTGAGGGTGGTTGAAAACTTTTGAAATGATGCAACTAAGTCATTGTCTAGATCAGCCAATGAACATTTCGACAATTTTTTTATATAAAAAAAATTTATAAATATTAAAATTTAAAATTTATATTTTAAAAATAATTATATGAATCATTAATTGAATTAATCTCCAAATCATCATTCCAGCCATTGTTGTTTTACAGTTCTTTGTTAATGAACTTTAACAAATTTTCTGGCACGATTGATTGCTGAGACAACTTTGCAAATTTTTCCAATGGAATCAGTTACTTAACTACTTTCATTTCATTGGCTGCATTAGATCACAAGTTCAATTTGGAGGCCATAGGAATTACACTATTTGCAAGCATAATGTGCAATTGACATAACCCATGTTCTATCTGCGGTAGCATCAATGATTTTGCAAAAGAGAGATTCGAACTCAACCTTTTCATTGTTTATAGGTGAGTATAAGATTATGAAATGTGTTATATTTCAATAATATATAATATAGATTGAATCAAGATCATATATAATTTTCAATCATACTTTTATAGGGATCAGAAACTTTATTCCAATTAAACTTCATTTTTTTTCCATTTTAAAACAAATCTCTTTTGGCTTCAAAGTAAAGTATTAACCAAATGTAGAAATTTAAAAAAAAAATTTAATTAAGCTCTGAAACATAGCTTCATGTGACATGGATAGTATCCTCGGGTGGCATAAGTCTCTTGCTGTTACCCCATACCCTTCCTTTTTCTTTTCTGTCTTCTTTTCAGATGGACCTTACAATCTGTCTTTCTGTCTTTGAAATAAGGCCATAGAATTTTTTTGTTTTTTCTGTTTCTCTGTCATGTGTCCTTTCAGCCAACAATATACCTAGGTGCTTTGGTCCACCTAAAGTAGAACAATAACCAGAACAAGCTGCTGTAGCACCAAAGTTTTTTCTTAGGATCTTAAAACTTTGGCCAATATCTTTACTTTTCTTAACAAAGTTATTAATATCATAAAATTATACAAATTTATCCGAACTTTACTTACACACAGTAAGATTCTTCTTATTATGATTGAGCTGTGACTGTCAACTTCAACAAAAAAAAAAAATCCCCTTAATTTCACGTATGTAATTGTCATCCACTTCTGGATATGAAGTGTTTTACATGCTTTGCTTTTTTGACATGGATTTTATATATTATGGTCCTGTCCGGTACTGAACTTCCTGAAGGGCAATTTTTTCAAAAAATAGCAAAAAGAGACCAAATTAATTGGTTCTACCATGGCTAGCAAGCTGACATCTAAAGTAACTAGAATAATTAAATTTATATAACTATTTCTAGCCTACACAACTAACTAATTAATTATCAATTTTCTTATTCTGTTTAATGGATGGGAGAAAGGAATAAGATCATTCTTAAAAAAACTTTTCAATGAAACGTGGAAATTTGGGTTTACGAGTAAAAGTGGGTCCGACTAAAGTTTGTAGTAAAAGATTTTAAAAGAATTTTACCTCAAGTGATCACATGAAAAATTCATATCATGTACTTCAGAGTTCAGATCATCAGACTCTTTAATCTATCCTTTCTCATTTCTACATTCATGCTTTTCTTCCTCTTCTTCTTTTTTTTTTATAAAAACAAAAAAAAAAAAACTCTTTATAGCATTTTAGCCATGCATACCTTGTCATAACGTTTAGATTAAAAAATTTTATTTATTAAATACAAAAATTATAAAATTATTATCAATATTTTTTAATTAAGTGTAATTGATCGCCTATGTGAGTATATTCTTTTTAAGATTATCTTAAATCTTAATTAAGAGTTCTTAAAAAGAATAAGTTATAATATACATCAATAAAACTAAAATTAGGGAGTTAGTTACATGCAGAAAAATATTAGCATCCTTTTACGCTTAAAATTGTTATCAAATTAATTATGTCTTATTTAATTTAAGCCTTATCAAAAATGATCTTATCACTTAAATAAATCAATTCTAGTCCTTTTATTTATTTATAAAATATGATAATATAAAATTTCTATAAAAATATCAAACAATCATGCAATCATGTAATAAATATTAAATCATATTATGCAAAAATTTTCATGTAATAATATAATACCATAAAAATCATTTATGCAAATATATATAATCATGCAATCAAATATAATCACATAAATAAATATATTAATAATTATGTAATTAAATATTAATAATCATGTAATAAAATATAATCATACAAATAAATATATTAATAATTAAGCAATTAAATATATTAATAATTATGCAATCAAATTAATACAAATAAGTATATTAATAATCATGCAAATATATCAATAAATCACACAAATAAATATATTAATCCTGAAAATAAATATATTAATACTTATGTAATCACACACATAAAAATATTAATAATCATGCAATTAAATTAATAAATTATGCAATTAAATAAATCATGCAAGCAAATTAAATTAATACAAATACATTAATCATGCAAATATATTAATAAATCACACAAATAAATATAATAATAATGAAAATAAATATATTAGGCAAATAAATTATCATGAAAATATAATATTGGTTATGCAAATTCATACAAAAATAAATACCATGCAATAAATACAAAAATAAGAATAAGCAATTAAATATTATGAATGTTATACAAAAATTACAAAAAATAAAAATAAAAACAAACATTATCTCAATGAATCGCAGGTTCTAACAATTTTTAATCTTTCAAAAACTGATATTTTTTACTATAAATCTTAGTCTTCTTTCCAAAAACTCTAATTAAATCCTTTTGTAAAATTTTTAAGTTGAATCAAAATAATATTTTTAAGTTTAATAATTTTGATTCAAGAATTAAAAAAAAAGAATTATAATAATGTAAATGAGTTCCTACTTTTATAATACACACACACACACACACGAGTGTGTTTGCACTTATGCACTTTGGCAAAATAAGATTAATGCTTTCAAAATGTCTAATAATAAATATAAATTAAAAAAAAAAAACCAATCTCAATAGTGCAAAATTCCAAAGACTTTCATACAATTAAGGGTAAAATATATCATTATTAGTTACTCGATTATGATTAGATCTGATATTTTAAAATACGATATAAAAATGATATAAAAAAACACAATAGTGATACGATTTAAAATTTTAGCAAAAATTATATATGGGTTTAACAAAACAAAAAAGATATTTTATATTTTCGTATCAACACGAATTGTGACACATAATTTTCATGTAAAACACAAAATGAATTCTCAAATTATCAATATTTTATATGACATTAAATATACGAATTATCAAGTCTAACTATAATCGTGTTTTTAAAAGTATTTCATATTTTCTTACCAATACAAATTATGATACATAAATTTTATATGAAAGATAGTACGAATTCTCAAATTATCAATGTTTTACATGACATAGATATATGATTTATCAAGTCTAACTATGATCATATTTTTAAAATGATCACCAAACTATTAAATTTTTTAATTTAATTACTAAAATTTGAGTAAGTAATTATTTTTTAACTTAACTAACTCTCTAATAGTATACTGATAAGGTAATATCATATTAATTGTCAGGTACCACACAACACTATCACATCACCTGACACACCACGTGACATTATAATTTTTGAAAAAACAAAATATATTTTGCTGATACGACAATAACATATCAACACATTTTTAAACACTAACGATTAAGTAATCAAAAAATCATATATATAATTATTTTAAAAATACAATCATAATTTATTGATGAATAATGTATTTTACCCTATAAATAAAAGCGACTCCTATGATGTTTAAATCTTCTTCCCCTTCGAGTCCAAGTTTGGATATTTTGGCACAAAGGCAAATATTCAAGTTAATTATATATGAGTGTAATTAAAGCAAATGAATTTTATTATAATTAATAAAAAAAAAAAACGGAAATGCAAATAAAAAGCACGAGGTTTTTTATTTTATTAAACATGGGCCCATTGGGCAAATCCATGTCCTTCCCCAGACTTGGTGGGTCTCCCATTTATTGGGCCTCCGGCCTGCCCATGATGAAATAAAAGTTAATTGTTAGTAATATATAATGTATAACACTTGCTCAAGGCCAGACAAAATCTTTAAACCGTTTTGTCGGCATCGAAAATTTCCAGAAGCTGTGGGCCCCAACCGCTTGCTGCCACGTCTACCTGGCTTGGACGATAGCCGTCAGATCATAACAATCACATCGTCGTCATATGTAGATGATTCTGATGTGTCTTGTTCTCTATGGGTGGGCGTACCGTATGAGACCCAATCTGCTTTAATCCCACCTCCACTTTTGCCACATCCTAATACTTCTTCTCTACTGTTCTCTAATTTTTTATTATTTTATTTATCTTTCGATTTCAAAAAATTCACGAATTAGAAAATTAACAAATAAAAACACTTCATAATTAAGACATAAATCAAAATATTTTAACTCGTATTCTAAATTCAAACGCTTTTTTAACATAAATATTAAATAAGTGACTTAAATTTTATAAAATTTTATCTTTCGTTATCATAACTTATTTCAATAAATCTTAATACAAGAATTAAATACCTTAAAAAAATTAAAAAAACATTTTTTTTTATCCTTTTTACAACAGGTGTTAGGAGATGTTTTAACTCGAATGATAAATAGATAGATATTAGCTATTATTTAAAGATTAAATTTCAGTTCTTTCTTTAATTTTTTACTTGAAAATTATAAGTAATCATTTAAATCAAATTATAATTTTTGTTAGTGAAATCAAATATATTAATTTCAAAAATATAATCGATCGAATTTATTTTGATTAATTTGATTAATTTTTAAATTAATTAAATAATAAAAATATTTAAATTAATTTTAAATTTGTGCAATACATAAATTATTTTTATTTTATTTAATTTGATTAAAACTATAAATTAATATCATTGAATCATTTACATGTTCAAAATCTATGTAAAATATAAGTAATATAATTAAAATATCAAATCCTAATAAAAAAACTTTAATTAAAAATTTGACAAACTTTAAAATATACGATAAATAATATTGAATTAAAAAAAATTCAGAAGATATTGTAAATAATATTGTTAAATAAACCAACAAAATATTAAAATAAAAATTAAAAATCTTATCACTTCAAATTAACTTCGTTCAATTTAAAATAACAGAATAAATTTGTAAGTGTATAAAATTGATAACAGAAGTTAGATATAATCTAAATTAAACAAAGTTAATTTGAAGTGATAAAATTTTAAGTTTTTATTTTGATACTTTGTTGGTGTACTTAATAATATTATTTACAATATCTATTAAATGTTTTTTCTTCATCTAATATTATTTATTGTATATTTTTAATTTAGTCAAATTTTTAACTAAAAATTTTATTTTTATTAGGATTTGATATTTTAATTATATTACTTATATTTTACATATATTTAAACATGTAAATAATTTAATAATATTAATTTATATTTTTTAAAAATTTAAATAAAATAAAAATAATACGTCCATTGCACGTATAGCAAACTAAAGCTATAATGATTGCATATATTACCATGAAATCGTTTGCTCAACCACTTAAAGAAAGAAAATAATAATCTTTGAAATTACTATTACACAATAATTGACAAAATCAGATACTTATGATGTATATACATGTATTTTCATTTAATATATTATGTGTGCAACTATAATTAATACTATGATCTGCACATGCTTGTATGCATGCATGTATATATCTCGTTTCAAATAGGAGTGAAATCAGAAATATTAAATTTGAAGATGTAAACAGAATAAAACAAATCTTATCTAGCATACTAAGGAAAGGAAAGGATTAGCTTGACCAATTTGAAAAACCATTGAAACAACGGCAATCTAATTTTGAGCATTTTGATGAACTATGTGAATCTCCAAATCATGCCTGTAAGCCAAAAGAAATAACAAATACACCAATATAAATAATAAACTGATTATATATTCTAAATTTAATATAGAAAATTAATTACAATAATCACAAAGCTTAGCTTATATACCAAATAATATATATCTATATACTTATTTCCGCCAAATGTGTGCTCCGATGAAGAATGCCAATGGCATTGAAATACTTTATAATCAATTCTGTTTATGTTAATTTTTTCAACAACTCCGTTCCATAACACCTGAATTAAATATAAATATAAATATATACGATCAAATATATAGATATGATGAGGACACAATAACCGTTGGTTTTGATGAATTATTTGATAAAAACTTAAAAAAAAAATTGAGAGTTTATTTGGATGAACTATAAAATTAATTCTTAATAGTTAAAATATGACATAAACTAATAAAACAATTACTTTATTTTTTATTGTTATCAATTTATATCATTCAATTTATTTCAGATTTTCAATTGTTATGCAAAAAAACACAAAAGATATGCATGCTTGATTTATGAATATCATATAAAAACATAAACATAGTAGTAGTCTGGAAAATTAAGGAAAGCAGTATTCAAACAGATATATATATATATATATATATGGTAGCAAGAATTAATTAATTAATTTACCGCAATATCATGTCCCTTATTCTTCAAAACAGCCGAACGTGATGCATAGCTACGTTGCAAATCACCCAAAGCAGAAGAATTTAGCTTGAGAAATTGAAAACATTTTAAAACTACAGAGGAGCATGATAGAAAGTGGAAGACTATTTAAAATGAAAATATTTATTTCTAAATGGAAGGTCCATCAAATTGATTTGTTGAATGTGATGAGAGATGAGGTAATATATGGGAGTAGGAAATTTTATTTGAATTTAAATTGGTTTTTTATTTAAATTTTAAAATTTTTAGATAATTTAATAATTTTTAAAATGTATATTTTAATAAATAATTTAAAATTAATAATTATCTTACGTGTCATTAAAAAAATTTTTAAAAGATTTTTTTATATGTTCAAAAAAGAAGATGTCTATAAAAACTTACACGTCAGCAAATTCTATCTAGTAATTATGTATATTGTAATATAATATATATTTATATATGATTCTTAATTTTTTATATTTGAAATAAACTATATAAAATTATCGATCAAAATATTTAAATGTTAAATTATTAAATTAAAAAACTCTTATAATGAAATGATCCATTTCATTTTTTTTTTGTTTTATATTTAACTTTTAATTTTTTGAATTGAATTAATTGAAAATCAAAATTTTTTAAAATTATTTTCACTAAATCAATTAAAATTAATTTAATAATCAATCGATTAATCAAATTAAATTCATTCAAGATGAATTTTAAACATCCGTATTAAAAACAAATTGACAGAAATCTAATAAACGCAACTTGCAATCAATAAAGGAGATGACAGAACTTGAAAGTAGACAAACCGGATGGAAAGGAAGGGTCCAGTTGTTTAAATGAAACGACTCACTGCTTCCCTCGATTTTGCTCAATGCCTTTGTAATATTACACTATAATCAGCTTTCACCATTAATAATATTACACTAGTCCAAATTTTCATGGAAAGGATCAAACAGCTAATCATCCACAAATTCATTTGTTTATCTGCTTGCTAGTTCTGTCAATTGTTCTTATCAGTCATCCATCCCCATTCACAAGATTTTCAGTAGGAAATTTACTGATATATCTATCACTCATCACTTGGTTTAAACTTTCAGTCCACCTTTTTTTTTATAGAAAAATAAACATCCTCTGAAGTATGAAAGCGAGAAAACATATAAGAAAACACATCCCTGACCCCAACAGCCCGCCCAAAATTTTAAAAGATAGGAATTGATGTTACCCTTTTGTCGGATAGACCCTTTCTACTTTTTTTTTATTTTTTGGTTTTTTTCAGCCTGACAAATGCAGATGGAGTTCAATGTAAATTGTCAGAGAGCAAAGAAAAAAAGAAAAACCAGAAAGTGAAAACTAAAGAAAGACAAAGAAATTTCATCAATTTGTGTACAGGAATAACCCCAAAATAACACTGGTCAAAGTTCCACGATGCAGCAAACAGCAGCTGCTGGCTGAAGCATCATTTAACACACATATATCTGGCCATCTGCATATCGTATTAAAATTTGGTGTTTGTTATATATCTAGTGATGAACTCGCTTTCCCTCAGCCCTCTCTTTCTAATAGCTAGTCGTCAACTTGCTTCTGAGAAAAAATCTAGAATAACGTGGACAGAATACAAGGCACATCATGTTTCTTTCACTTCTTTCAAAAAAAACTGAGATAATAATGTAATGATAAAGAGTTGTGTTAGCAAGCTTTACGGCCCAGCAGATAGCCATTGATCCTGTTGTCGGATTGGTGTTGCATAGGAGACAATAACACTGGACCCATGTGAGTACCAGAGGCAGACCTTGGTTCAACGGGAGACTCAAGATCAAGAGTCATGAGGGTACACTGGAAGTCATGGCTGCTACAGTTTTTTCATTTTTGGACCACCAGCTTCCTACACCTATCAAAATCATTGCTCATTATCTAACTCCCATTTTCTTGTCATTCCAAGAACTTATAATAGAAATAAATGTACATAGGCTCCTCATGCCGTTTGGTACTAGTGTACCTGTTAAGGGAATTTAAAACAGTGTTTCTTCTTTTTGAAAGAGTTTGCTGAGCCACATATTTTTGACAACTAGAAGAATCCGAGAGATATCAACAAAATATGTGCAGAATCACAAGAGAATTAAATTGTTAGCTCTCTGTGGATTCTTACTTGAGCAGATAATGATAACCAATATCTTCTTTTTTTATTTTGTTTTTCCCTTTATTACTTTCAGGACCATGATCTTACCACTACTATTTTAGATTTCAGACCCAACGGAAAATGAGAAGAAAATAAAGCATCGAAGGCTATGAAATCCATTCATAGTTTTCTTTTCGCAAGTATAGATCAAAAAGTAGTCAAAGCATGTGCCTAAACCCAAAAAAGAATTGATAGAAGAAGAAAGCAGAGGACCATCTTAAATCAATTCATCTAAAGTGACAGTTCAGGACACCAAACTCAGGTGATCCAGGGGGGACGATGGGCAGCTGGGAGGCTGGCAAAACATTAATGTAGCCAGAACCTGAAATGTGGTCCAGCCCAGTCAATTTTCACCAACAAACAAATGAAAGGTCCAAATCCAACTTAAAAAACTACCTAGAAAGAAAACTTAGATTCATTGTGAGCCTAGTGAATTTTTTATGACAAAGGGAAGATCCACGTCTAACTTTAAATAACTAGACCAGAAATCATGAATGCTGTCTATCCCAGTGAATCTTTAATAACAATTGGAAAATCTATAAATACTTAAATAACTAGGTTACAGAGCCCACAGTCATGATCTATGTGAACCCCAATCTCATGAATGTGGTCTAACCCATGAATCATTATAGAAGTGATGAAAGATCCAGTTCCAACTTAAATGACTAGGCCAGTGCGCCCAATCTCATGAATGTGGTGTAGCCTAGTGAATCTTTAACAGAAGTACAAATAGAAGATCCATGTCCAACTTAAAAACAAGATCAGAAAGCCGTAGTCTTGATTTGTGGGAGTCCAAGTTCATGAATTGTTAACATGTGTCCAAGTGTTTTAGAAATTTGGGAATTGTGATTTCAACACCAAAATCAAAGGGTTGAGCATATTAGTATATTCTAATCAAATAATACTTCAGAATTCCATACAAATTCTACTCAATAAACTGCATTATAATTTGATAGAATTTCTCAATCACTTTGAACAAGCAATACTGAAGAAATTTACCTCGTAGATTATATAAATTAATAGATCACTTCCAAACTTTCACCTTTTTTTTTTTTTTTTAGGGATTAACATTTGAAGAAATTGAAACAGAAAAGCTCCCTTATGGACTACCATATGGACTTAAATGGATGTTGGGTACCCAAAAAAAAAAAATCAGCACTGAACCTTCTTCATAACCACAAGCTGCTCATGGTTTGCACAAATGCATTGATCATAGATCATGGACCGGACCAAATGCAGGAGATCGGCTTGTCAGCTGATAAATCTATGCATTTGATGTCATTAATGTGAGGTGTACATATTAATAATATGGAGTAATACCAGGAAAAAAAACGAAAAGAAAATTAGGAATATATATAGTGTGGATTATGGAGGAGTGAAAGATTCTCTACCCCCCCCCCCCCCCCCCCCACAAGAGCATTCTTGACCATATGTAAGCAAAAATAATGAAATATCAATCTTATTAGTGTTGAAGCAGAGTGAATAATTGGCATTTAATCATGAATTCATGATCAAAGAAATTGAATGCTTTCATTTTCAAGAAATAAGAAAGATGCAATGGCAGCCTTCAGAATTTTTAAAAAAGAATAAAAGAGAAGATTAACTGTGATATAATTTGAAATCAACCACCCCTTTCTTCCTCCTTTCATTCTAAAAGAGGGTTGAAACTGGGAAATCAGATGAAGAATATGAAGGTCCTCTAGGAAACCCCAACTAAAATAAGCAATAATGCAGCCAGGATTGTGATTCATTCACTTACTACATGTTAACTAACTCAGCGTCAATTGCATCACTGAAATGGTCTAGATACAAATTAATTCTGGTAGATATAAACAGCATCAACATCAAGTTCAAGTAATTTAGATGTAAGTTCCTTGTTCAAGTCCATGGCCTCATCATCCACCTGACACCAACCAAAATATCAATGATGTCACCAGTACCACTAAAATACGCACAATGGTGAATAGGATAATATTAAAACACTGATTATGAAGTTTAAACATGTGCTGCGTTCAGCAAAATGTAAAGTCAGCATCAGCCACATAAAAGTCTAAAGATCCTGATTTACCAGAAATCAAAAGCAGATCACTGGAATTATCAACATTACAGAACAAAATACTTCCACTGTGGTTATTGTAAGGAACTTGGAACCATTTTCAGTCTCAAAATTTATTCCTTCATCACATAGCTTTGAAAGTATTGTTGCATAATTTTCCACTCAACTTGCAATCTTATAATAGCTACAAGGAAAAATCAGGGTTAGACTTTGCCCAGCCCAAGAGCCAAAACAGCTTACATATTTGTTTAAAAATGGAATTGATATGTAATTATATCATTGGAAATCAGATTGCAGACTTATTAAAGCACACAGGTTTTATTGTGGAATCAACAGATAAGAAAGATAAAATCATGAGTGAAATATTTATAGAATCATAATACTGCAATTGTATGTCCAAATATTTTCCTGTCCATAAAAGATAAAAAACAGAAGTCATTTTACTTTTTATGCAAACAATGCATAGTTTTGCAACTTTATTTGCACCAGGAGAAGGTTTGATTAGCCACACTTGCAAATTTCACATTACATGTTTTAAGGCACGGCCAATGATAGTCCTTAACCTCTGTAAAAGAGCTCTTTTGTTCTAAGAAAATATATGGAGAAGATGACTATGTTAATTCCTCTAAATTTACGTACAAAGGTCAGGAATTAATTTCTGACAACTATTAAAGATATCCACAATGAAAAGAAGTCTAGAAGATGTAATAAGTCTGAAAACGGGAGAGTAATAAGAAAGATTTCAGTTTGGAACAGTGGGAGCATTACTTCTCTGACCTATCCTCATCAGTATAATCTTCATAAGTTGGAGGCTCAATAACATCCTCAGCACCAGCATCTAATGCAATGGAAAGGAGCAGATCTTTGTCAGCATCAGTGACCTTTATATTAACAACTCAAACATGCCTGAACTTGAACATAACATACCCAGGATCTGCCATCTTTCCTCCATAGTCCTTGACTACCTCTCTTAAAGCTGCCACAGACCTGGTTATTTTATCTGTTAAGACCTCAACTACCATGCTAACTCCACCATAACCATATACCTGAAAGAAGAAGTATACTTGAAGAGCCAACAAAACCCAGTCTTATATACTATCTGAGCATCTAGATACAGGAAGACACCCTCAATGACTAATCACTACAGAAGCAAATATATAAATAAAGTAGAAAGTATTCACACACCAACCTCTTAAACTTTCTCAATGTAAGCCTCATGCCCTTTCTCCGAAGTTCTCTTGATGTTTCGCTCCAAAATTTCCTTGGGTACATCAGGTTCCTAGGCTTTATCAAGTACAGCTGCAAGAACTGTATTTGATAGTTGATTTGGACCGCCTTTCTTTACCCTGAGGAACATAAAGAATCACAATTATGATTGCAATCAACAAAGTACAAACGTTGGACAAACTGGTAGAAACAAACTGTAAAACATGATAAAACTTCCTCCAGTTAACTAATAAAAGCAATTTGCAATACTCTTTTTCTTCAGCGTAACAAATCGAGCAGGACAACAAGCTACAACTAACAATTCATGTTTTTTTTTTTGTGTTTTATATGGAAAATTATGTTTCACAAAACACCGATCTTTTTTTTTAAAAAATTTTTTTTATGAACCCATATATAGTTTTTGTTTAGCCCATGTCAATTTCGTTTTTCATTGTCGGGTCTGCTAGGAGCTACCAGCTTACACAGACACAACTTCTTTTCCAATCCTTGAATAGAGTTTAGCCTTCGTCGCATCTTGAGCCCCCTGCATGTAAATAAAATAGTAGTATAAAATTTATTTCACTGATTTTGAATTTTTAACCGCATATATAAGCATAAGCAAAATAAACAGAGCAGTTTCAGTTCCACGCAAAAAAATGCCAAACTCTAAAAAAAACAGGATTAAACTAAGTCCAAATTACAATTGAATTTGTCTTCCGTCAGGATTTTTATCAAACAGGTGGCATCTAAACCATACAACAGCTAGCATTTGTTGAGAGTATCATTTTTTCTTTGAAAGGACTTTGAATTTATAAAAATGTGGGCATTCGAGGGAAAAGACAAAAGAGACCTTCCTGCCGGCAATCTTGGAAGAGCGCCTACCCATGCAGAGAGGAGGGAAAGTGGATATACTTCGGAATTGATGCTCATTGCAGTAAATGTGAACTTGATACAATATTGAAGTGTACGATGATATACAGGATGCTGAGGATAACAATTTCCTTATGCTTGTCAATAGGCCATTTCTAGATCAAGGAACTCAAGAGAACCCCATTTGTGAATTTGTGGAGAATTGCACCAACTGCTCTCACTGAAGATGATCCCCCCTTTTTTTTTTTAACTGGGGAATGGGGCTCTGTTTTGGGTTAACGGGAGAGAAGGATGGTTTGCCGTGCGATTCCTCGGACAACGTACGGACATATTGGACCCTCAACAATTGCAAATAATAGGCCAATAATTGGAACTTACATTTCAGCCCAAGGGTATGTACGTAAAAAGAATCCGATTAGCTTTTTTTTGTTATTTAATACTAACAATCTCTTTTGCGACCTAAAGGCTTAACCGTCGACGACTTAAACTTTTCAAAAGATCAGGTGGCGTAGGGCGTGATCTAAAGAATGAAGTGCCCATTTAAGCAGCTCCCAGAGGCATTATAATAATGGAGAAATCATTTAGCATAGGGGTGAAAGTGACAAACTATTGTCATCCATTAACTTGCATTTTGCGTTTGGTTAAATGAACGGATTAGAAAAGATGGATGCGTTGGGTGGATGAATGTGTCATAAACCTCGAAACAAAAGTAAGCAAACGCTTCACAACAATACGAAAGAACAAAGTTTGCAAAAATTAAATAAGAAATCATGGCTGCTGATACTGTATTTCCAATCACAAACCACCTGATTCCGCTTTCCATCAACCTAAATTTTCAGCTTTCTTCAATTATGTTGTAGAACCCAACTTCCTAGTGTTAAAATGTTTAAGATGACTAGGCCACTAATTCACTCGGCTTAAAAGCAACCGGAACAAGAGATGATGAAGTATATTTCTAAGGATTTAGTGAAATCTAGTAATTTTAAACGCCATGTGACTATACAAATTGAAATGATAAAAAAAAAATGAAAATGACATAATTTAAAATTTTAATAAAAATTAAAACAATATGTTTTGTATTTAATATGTTAATACAAATTATGATACAATAACTTTTATTTTAATCTTTTCTTAATGTTTTTTAATTTGAATTAAGTCATATTCTCCTTCTATTCTCCCTGAAGAAAATTTTAAATTTCATTTAGGATAGATGAGATAATTTTTTTAACTATATATTTTAAATATTGTTAAAGTAAATTTAAGTTGGATTAAGCTATTTTTTTTTTTTTTTACCTTAAAACTAAGTTTGATTTCCAAACAAGATTAACTAAAGTTCAATGGATAAGTGAGGTCAGAAAATTTTTCAATGATATGAAAATTTTTATCTTTATCTATGAGCATACTTTTTCAACAAAATATATTTTAATCATCCAATTGAATGATTGTCAAGGCAGTTGCCCCATATTTAAATTGGATTGTTAAAATGAAAGATATTTTGTAAGAAAAATATTATAGTTGGACTTTAGAGTCATTCTTTGGATAATAATGCATGGTTGGAAAAGAACAAGAAGCATGAGCATATGCATGTGGCATGTTGTCCTTTGGTACTTACATTAATTTCATTGACAAAAACTATTGGCAAACTCTGTTCCGTAAATTATTGCAACCCTTCTCTTGTAAATAATGTGTGTGCCATTAATAAATGATGACCATAGTTGTGCTTTTGTTTCAATGAAGTTAATTAATTTAAAATCCAAAACAAAATAATTATGTACTGAAGTTTATAAAACTTTAAGTAAGTGAATATATATATATATATATATATATATATAAATCTTCGTGTGATAAGAAGGATCTATTTATAGTAATTACTTTTTTATAATCGTTTTTTGTTATAGAATATCTCCCTTTTTCATGCATATATTATAGAAAGCCTCACAAAAATGCTAAAGGAGGGGGGACTTGGGTGGGAAGGGAGGAGCACTAAAGTCAAGTCCGCGCCTTTGCTTCAATGAGAAGAAAGCTGAAATGGAAAAAGAAAATGTAAAATGTAAGATGCATATCCATGGCTAGAATAAAGGAGTATGGAAATATGAAATGTGAATATGGCATTGGAATGGATTTATGAAACATATAGTATTATTTATATTTAATGTATTGTTAGAATAATAGTATATAAAATGTCATATATTGTCAATGAATTATATAATCACGATTTATAAAAATTAATATTAAATATATTTTTAAGATTAAATGTATTTGCATTTTAAAATTTTAAAATTTTAAAATTAATTTTTATGAAATATCGTTACGTGATTCATTCATAGTGTATAGTATGTATATATTACCATTATATCAAATATAAACTCTTAAAATTGAAGCCTAACCAAAAAAAGAAAAAAGATAAGTATTTTACCAACCTAAGATACCTCTTTGTCTTTGACAAAGAATTGTATGAAAGGATTATACCACATTAACATATATATTTTTCATTCAAATCATATCATATAATTATATTATTGAAAATTTTCAATCATTTATTATATATTATATGTGATGATTAAATTGTGAATATTTATTTTAATATATTAATTAATTATTTTATAATAAATACTTGATTTTTTTTAATAATATGACTATGTGATATAATTTGAATGAAAGGAATATATGTTAATGTAATGTAACTTTTTGATATAATTCTTTTTCCTTAATCTTTAATGGTTAATACTTGCTATTCATTCAAGAGATCAGAATCTTAAACGATACTTTCCTAGTCACAATTTCATTCACTTTTTTTGCTTTAGCTTATTCTTTATTGTCGTTGCTTTTTTTTTTTTTTGAACAACCTTATTGCCTTAACTTAATCCAAAACCAACGATATATAATAATATATTATTTTTCATACGTTATTTATGAAAATTTTAAATTTTGTAAAATAAAATGAAAAAATTATTATATTAATTAGTATATCTTAATAAGATATATGAGAACTTTTTATATAATCCTGTTGGTGGGTGAGGTTAATAATAATAATAATAATAATATAAATCCAACCATGTGAATATTTCCACAAAACTGGCCATAGCTAATTGGTTTGAGGAAGTCAAAAGCCAACCTAGTCTCTTGCAAAGTTGCATGTTCTTTGATTATTCTATTTCCAAGACAATGAAATGGGAGGAGCATACAATCCAAATCCCATGTTATCTATAATATAATTATAGGGTCCGGTTAACTCTTGTGTCATCTAAATAATTATATCATCTAGTTAATGGGTATTTAAAAGTACTAATTAAAATTAATTCAAATATTATTTTAAAAAATTCTAATTAAGGTAATTATTGAAGCACGAAATATTTCTTTTATCTTTAAAAGAGATGGTTGAAATAGTTTTAGATTCATGATTTTTTTGGGGGAAATTTAAATATATATAATTATTGATAAATTTATTAATTTTATTGATAAAAAATATTTCAAAATTATTTGAAAATATAAAAAAAACTAATTTTTAAATGTTAATAGACCCCCTAATTGAACATGTGAATCCATACCTAAATGAAGTCGGGTGAATAATTTTATAATTAAGTTTAGAAAAACTTCAATAATATTTGAATATTAAAAAATTTAACAAAGCTTGAAACATTTAGTAAAGTCTTCGCATGCTTGTTCGCTTATACATAATTTTACAAAAACAACTGGACTAAGTTATTACTCTAATTAAAAAAATGTAAAATTTTTTATTTGTTGCTGGTGGAAGGTAGAGTGTATGCAAATCAAGTAATTGAGCTGTCACTATAATAAAAAAATTTACAATTAAAAACACACCAAGATTTTCTGGAACTGTCAATCACTCCTTTGCTCATTAATTCAAATATAAATAAACAAATTCTCGGCCGTTTGTTAATGTTTGTGTGACTGTATTTACAGGTGCGCGTGGTCCCTAGCCGCCCCCACCGGTCCCCACTATCAAGAATCCCACCGTTTTTATAAGTAAATTGTAAATGTCCAGCTTTCTTTCTTACTCTTTAACTTTTTCATTTCCCAATTGCATGAAAACGGTTGGTAGCACATCACGCGCTTCACTTTCTCCTTTTAGTTGCGTGCACTTTCACGCCGTATCGCCATCTGTATGACTTTTCTTTTTTTTTTTGTTTTGTCAGAATTTGTTTGTCGTCTTCACTCTTCGGTTTAATTTAAGGGAAAGAAGAAAAAAGGGAAAATTAAATATAAAAAACAAAAAAAAATCATGAAATTATAATTATTGTAATTAATATTAAAAAATTATGTACCAAGTCATAATTATAACTAACACATGTTAATCGTTAAAGCTTTATTTGATTAATGTTTTTATTTTTTTCTTTCAGTTTATTTGTATTTTTTATTTTTTATTAAAAATAAATTATAAATAATAAAAATACCAATCAAATAAAGGCTAAATAAATTACTTTTTGAAAAAACCTTTTTTTTTTTCAATTTTCTCTCGCTTTCAAAAGCCTAAAAATATAAATTAAAATTTGAAAACAAAATGCCAAACAGCTCTCATCTCTCTCTCCGATTTTTACTCTCTCAAATAGTCCAATGTTCTAGCTCGTTCTCTCTCTCTCTCTCTCTCTCTCTCTCTCTCTGCGTTAACACAATGGCGCATCTCTTCAGAGATCTTTCACTCGGCCACTCAAAGAGAGAGTCCACGCCACCGCCACTGCAAACTAAACCACAACCAATGCCGAGCAAGCTCACCACAACCGATCTCCAATCTCCACTCGGCCAACTCGCCTCTCAACTCACTGATTCCGACCTTCGGCTTACTGCTTACGACGTCTTCCTCGCCGTATGCCGTACCTCCTCTTCCAAACCTCTCTCCACTTCCGCTTCCTTCAATTCCGATTCGCCGAGTCACAACTCGCCTAGTCAAAACCACAACCACTCTCCTAACTCGCCCACTTTGCAGCGCTCGCTTACGACAGCGGCTGCTAGTAAGATGAAGAAAGCTTTAGGATTGAAATCGCCGAGCTCTTCATCAGGCTCGAAGAAGAGTCCCGCGCCAGGATCGGGCCAGGGCAAGTCCAAGCGGCCTACGACCGTAGGGGAGCTTATGAGGATTCAAATGCGGGTACCTGAGACCGTTGATTCGCGAGTTAGAAGAGCGCTTTTGAGAATCGGTGGTGGCCTGGTCAGCTCAAATTAATTTTTATTTTATATGGAATTTTGGTTGATCCAGAATTTTACTTTTTTTTTTTAATTTCAATTTATTTGATCGAGATAATGCTGCTTTTGAGTAAATTAATTTTAATTATTTAATATTGATTTTTCAATGCGGTTGGATTTGATTATAACGATGTTGAAAAATAGATTATGATTTAAATTTCAAACAAATTTGATTCTAGAATTTAATCCTGAATAATAGAGTGATGATGTAAATTCTCGAAATTTTGGGAAATTCATCAAGATTGTCAAATTTAAGACGAGAATGTAATAGGATTTTGATGAAGTTTATGGTTCGTAGTTGTAATTTTATCTGTGTTTAATTGATTTACAGTGTCCGGTGTTTTTTTTTTTTTTTTCTTGGGGTTGACTGTCGGGTGGGGGTGGAATTATGCATGAGGACTTAACCAGGTTGATATTGGTTTTTTTCTTTTTTTTTTAGCCAATAGGTTCATATTAGTTCATTAGCATTGATTATAGTCTATAAATTTAAAAATGACAGGTTGGAAGGCGGATTGAGTCTGTGGTTCTTCCATTAGAGCTATTGCAGCAGCTGAAGCAATCGGATTTTACTGATCAACAAGAATATGATGCATGGCAGAAAAGAAACCTCAAGGTTCTTGAGGCTGGGTTACTATTGCATCCTCGTGTGCCACTTGATAAGTCAAATAATGTGTCACAAAGGTTACGGCAAATCATTCATGCAGCCCTAGAAAGGCCAATAGAAACTGGAAAGAACAATGAGTCAATGCAAGTTCTTCGCAGTGCTGTTATGTCTCTTGCTTCCAGATCTGATGGGTCTCTTTCTGATTCATGCCACTGGGCTGATGGCATTCCCCTGAATCTTAGACTTTATGAAATGCTTTTGGAGACGTGCTTTGATATTAATGATGAAACATCTATTGTTGAGGAAGTTGATGAGCTTACGGAGAACATAAAGAAGACATGGGTGATCCTTGGGATTAACCAAATGCTTCATAACCTCTGCTTTACGTGGGTCCTGTTTTACAGTTTTGTTGCCACTGGGCAAGTTGAAATGGACTTACTATATGCTGCTGATAGTCAGCTAGCAGAAGTAGCAAAAGACGCCAAGACAACCAAGGATCCGGATTACGCCAAGATTTTAAGTTCTACATTGAGTTCAATACTGGGCTGGGCAGAGAAAAGACTCCTTGCATACCATGACACATTCGATAGTGGAAATATCTATACCATGCAGGGCATTGTTTCTTTAGGTGTATCAGCGGCTAAGATTTTGGTTGAGGATGTATCTACTGAGTATCGCAGAAAGAGGAAAGGAGAAGTCGATGTAGCCCGAAATAGAATTGATGCTTACATCAGGTCATCATTGCGCACTGCATTTGCTCAGGCAAGTCTTGACTATCTGCTATTGGCTCCTTTATTGAGAATGAGGAAAAATTGAGTGCCTATGCCACATGTATAGTATCTGAATCTTCATTGCATATGTACAAGATCCTTATATGTATGAGACTTGGAATGCAACAAATGTATGATATGTTTGGATACTCTCTCGCCTCTTAGTTCTCCCTTTTGGTTGGTTTAATGACTATTCATATGCTTTTTTGTTGTTATATAGAGAATGGAGAAAGCGGACTCGAGCAGGAGAGCTTCCAAAAGCCAGCCGAATCCTCTTCCCATCCTTGCAATCCTTGCTAAGGATGTTGGTGAGCTAGCAGTTCATGAGAAGCAGGTTTTCAGTCCAATACTGAAGGGTTGGCATCCTTTGGCAGCAGGTGTGGCTGTGGCCACCCTTCATTCTTGTTATGCAAATGAAATAAAACAGTTTATTTCAGGCATTATGGAGTTAACACCTGATGCTGTTCAAGTATTGAGAGCTGCAGATAAACTGGAGAAAGATCTTGTGCAGATTGCAGTTGAGGATGCAGTAGACAGTGATGATGGTGGGAAGGCAATAATCCGCGAAATGCCTCCTTATGAGGCTGAATCTGCAATTGCCAATCTTGTTAAAGGGTGGATCAAGAAAAGATTAGACAGACTCAAGGAATGGGTTGACCGGAATTTGCAACAAGAGGTATGCACTTGCTATTTTTGTCATTCAGAAATTTTATCTGAAATTTATATCTATCAAATACCCATTATACAACTTCTCAGTTTCATATCATGTAATATATGTTCATTGTGAAGTTATCTTGTTATCGGCAATAATTATATTTTGCTAATAGATTTCTCTCTTTATGGATAAATCAGTCAGGTTCTGGTTCTTTGAATGCAAATAAGTAACACAGATGCCAAAGGGGTGAAGAAGGAATTATGTTTAAGAATTAACGGCTTAGGCATTTGGATTACATACTAAGGCCTAGAAGAAGTAAGAAATAGGTATTGTGGAGGAATGAAGAGTATCTAAATCAGCTCCAAGATGTTTTATTAGTGGTTTGGCTTGCATGAGTTTAAGTAGTTGCCTTAGCATTTGGTAAAAAAAGCAATGTCCTTTGCAACCCTAAAAGCTGCAGCAGTGCTTATGTTCTTTTTCACCACACAAGTTAGTGGAGATGATTTCTCTATATGTGCAGGATTTTGTTTATTTGGTTTCAAATTCTCTGTTATCTATAGAGCGGTATCTATTTAGCGGTAGTTTATGTTCCTTTTGAAATTTGCTTGTTTGTTCATGCAACTGACTTGCATATCTACTGAATTGCGGGTTGTAGTTTTTTGTTATTATTATTATTATTGGCTTTTTACTAAACAACATATTGCATTATGGTAGGTCTGGAATCCACAAGCAAATCAAGAAGGATATGCTCCCTCTGCTGTTGAAATTTTGAGAATCATTGATGAGACTTTAGATGCATTTTTCCAGCTGCCAATACCAACACATCCTGCATTGCTACCTGACTTGATGGCTGGCCTTGACAAATGTCTTCAGTATTATGTAATCAAGGCAAAATCTGGCTGTGGTAAATGCTTGCAAATCTCATAAATGATCTCAATGTTATGTCCAAGGTTTTTAGAGTTTGTAACATATGCTGTCCTTTAAATTACTTGTAGGTTCACGCAATACATATATCCCTACAATGCCCGCATTGACCAGATGTGAGACAGGATCAAAGTTCCAAGGTGTGTGGAGGAAGAAAGAAAAGTCACAAAATTCTCAAAAGAGAAATTCTCAGGTTGCAACAATGAATGGAGATAATTCATTTGGGATACCACAGCTGTGTGTTCGTATAAATACTCTTCACCGAATCCGATCTGAGATGGATGTTCTAGAGAAGAGGATCATAACCCACTTGAGGAACTGTGAGTCTGCTCATGTGGAAGATTTTTCAAATGGTTTGAGCAAGAAATTTGAACTAACACCAGCTGCTTGTGTGGAAGGGGTTCAGCACCTGTCTGAGGCAGTAGGTTACAAAATCGTATTCCATGACCTAAGTCATGTTTTATGGGATGGTTTGTATGTAGGTGAGCCATCATCTTCTAGAATTGAACCCCTATTACAGGAGCTGGAGCGAAACTTGTTGATCATCTCAGAAACTGTGCATGAAAGAGTTCGAACAAGGATTATAACTGATATCATGAAAGCTTCCTGTGATGGATTCTTGCTGGTTTTACTTGCTGGAGGACCTTCTCGTGCCTTCTCCCGTCAGGATTCTCAAATTATAGAGGATGATTTCAAAGCCCTTAAAGATCTGTTTTGGGCCAATGGAGATGGTTTGCCTGCTGACCTCATAGATAAGTGTTCAGCTACTGTGAGAGGTGTCCTTCCCCTCTTCAGAACCAATACAGAGAGCTTAATTGAGCAATTCAGACTTGCAACCTTGGAGACATATAGCTCGTCTGGAAGGTCTAGGTTTCCACTACCTCCTACATCAGGGCAGTGGAATCCTACTGAAGCAAACACCCTCCTGCGTGTGTTGTGTTACCGGAACGATGAGACAGCTTCAAAGTTCCTTAAAAAGTCTTATAATTTACCTAAGAAACTTTAATAACCTGGGGTTTGGTGTATAACAAGCCAAGGAAGGCTGCATCCTGTGTAGCATTGTGTGCTTGCAATTTTCTAGTAATTCTATATATTTTATAAGATGGCCCAGACAAGATGATTAGCATGTCATGCCTAGTTGGCTGCAAGTGCCTAGAGATGTGGCACTAATCTTGTATAGTATGTTGGGAATGTTCTGGTGATGTCCAGCTGCTGTTCACCAAGATGCGAGTTGGGAGAGAGGAAACCATAGAGGCAGAGAACTTTCAAGGGTTTGCCTGTGAGGAAAGCTGGGTGGATGTTCATTATCATAAGATTCAATTATTTCAAGATATGAGATTCCTTCAAATCTATTCTTGTCTATTCTCTACAGCATTTAGGAGAATTTGTTTACCTTGCTAGGTTCTTTTGTTAATTATTTGCTTGCTTTATCCATCATTGCATGTTTATTTTGCTTTTTATTTCGATTGATGAATTGCTTCATAGCGGGTTGTTGATCAAGAATCTTGATGTAGTTATTTCCCAAGTCCTGGCATCAATAGTATGTATCACAAATCAGGCTTTCTTGATTGCAAAGAAAATACAGATTTCCTCTATTCTCTTTCTTGCCCCTGTTTGTATGTCAACTTCATTTGCAACTTTGCAACTCATTCAAGCCCATCTGCAGTCATTTCTCTGTGGCTGAATAAACAAACTCCACTCGAACCTTTTACTCTGATGTTACACACAGATTTCCTTGTATTCAGTCAGAGATTTTACAGGCTTAGCAGCATTGGGCGCGTTTGATGGAAGAAATTTGGTTCTTTTTATAGAACAGTGCCTCGTCAATAATTTAAACTAGGCACCTCAGTTTGCTATATCAGTTTATATAATTAAACTTGTTTTTTCTTCAAGTGAAAGCAAAATGAAAACCTAGAATGGTTTCCCAAGCAGCTTTGACGAACAACAGCTTCCAGCAAGTTGCAACAATTTTGCCAATGACAACCACTTAAGTCCAGTGAACTTCAACTTTCACAACAAGATTGCTGCTTCAATGCAATTTCACCTGCCGCATCTTCTGCATAGTCAAAGCAATTTGAATTTGTCTAGATATGCCAGTATGGCTTCTTGGGACAATACGAGACTTGAACAACAATTTTGCTGGTGGGTTCATGAAGTTCAGGCTCAGCTTGCATTCTTGAGAGGCTCATTCCTCTAGGATAGCACGTCCAAGATTCAAGACGAGCTAGCCTAACAGAGTTTAAGGCCTGAAGTGGTAACTCAGCTTCAATGAAGTCTGGGCGAAGCCTTGCCAGGGACAATTCCTGTAATTTATTTAACAGAATATTTGTCTGAGAGACATTGAACAAAGGACGATCCTTCCAATTAAGCAGTTCCAACTGCAAACCAAAAAAAAAAGTGCCACAGTTAAGCCAGGCATTTGCCCATATAATGAAAATTCAGTAGTGCATGCACAATCCATTAGAAACTTATGGACATCATTATTGTAAAAGGGGCTTACCGAATCATAAAGAAGAGGCAACCAAAAATGTTGAGGTGTAGAAGGGTTTTTCATAAGCTGTAGTTGAAAAATCATAGAACAAACTTGCTCTTGTGATGATGATGATGATGATGATTGCTTATCATAAATGATAAATCAATAATCAGTTATACCCAGGAGAATTTAACAGATATATAAAGGTCCTCTAGATATGACCACAGACACTATTATATTAAATTAATAGTGGCCACAGTCCCCTTATTATGACTAATTGTCAGGTCTTGGCAACCAGTAGCATACTGAAGGATCAACCAATTAAATAACAGATGATAGTCCAAATATATACCGATATAAGAGATTCCACAGCTTGCCGTGTAGCATCTATAGTTTTTCTGTCATGAACCTGTTGAAGTGATATCTTGAAATCTCCATACCTATGATATGTCAAAGGTTAAGGTTGAGGCTTAGAGATTTTGAAGAAAAACTTATAGCAGCATCCTTTTTAATATGCACAATAATCCATTGGTAAGCAATGACAGAAAGTCTTACTTGTGCAGAAACTCTAGTCCACCAGCAATCTTAGATTCAGAACCCAATAACTGAATTAACCCTTCCCATCGCTGTGAAGATAGAGTAGACTTAATTATCTCATAAACTGATATAAATTCTGAACATAAAAGATTCATTATTTCTGAAAATAAAAAGTAACAAATTGGGGGAAGAAAAGGAAAGAAAACAGCTTTGAGCTTAGGAAATTGCTTATGCAAATACCTTAAAACTCTCATTGGAGATTGTTTTTCCAACTAAATCAAACAACTGCTGAGCAATCCAATTAAGACGATATTCATCCCAAGCTTGCTGAAGCCAAAAAACTCCAGAACCTTTCCTACCATGCTTCCAATGGTATACTCTAGCAATCTAAACATGGACAGTGAGAACCTTTAACTGACATTCTCACTCATTCATTTATCATGTCTTACCACTAAATCACTCGAACAGGTTGGGGAACACATAATTTCCAAAAATCAATGCCAAGCTTTATGCATTATCCATCACCAAAATAAATGATGTCTTCCAACGAGTACAGATGATACCTTCATAATGTTTGAAGCTATGCTGTCAAGTTCATAAAGGTGGCAAATCTCTATATTCTACATGCAACATAGAATTACATCATCAATCAACCACTTCAAAAAGCGTCTAAAATCCAAGATAATAAAGGAAATCAACATTTACAATGACAAAGATGAGTGGCATAAAAAATATGAACCAATGACCTTAAGCAACAACTGATTATGTTGAACAGGCTGCTTGGACAATAATATCTGTAACAGAACCATCCCCTGCTTCATGCATGATGTAAGATAAATAGAAGCAATCTGTGGATGTTACAGCAAAAAAATTTGTAAGAAATAATTAACCAAAGTGCGTAGCATTCCATTCAAATATTTCTTTATCCAGTTAATAATAATAATAATAATAATAATGGGAAATAATATTAATTTCCTATTTCCTATGAATCATATCCATTTGTAGAGCCAAATGTAACGAGTGTGATTATCAAAAAATATCACATAGTATTTATAGCCATCAGTGGAAGTAAACAGTGAGGTCCAAACATCATGGTAAAGTTATTCAAGAGGACGTGAACAAGTAAGAGATGAGGAGGAAAATGGTAATTTGTGAGTTTTATTGCAATGACAGGCGTTACAAGAGAATTTAGGCAAATCAGATGATGACATGGGTAATGTTTTGTTTGACCGAAGATGACTTAAAATGGAGTATGATGGATGACTTAAGCGGTGATGCCATTGGTCAATTGAAACTTTGAGAGAGGAGAAGGCTACAATCGGCTGTGTCGATGGTGATGAACACCGCCAATTGTAGACACCATCCTTAGTTGCCTTTTGTAGGATTGTTTCCCCCATGCGAAGTTCCTTCACAAAAAAAGATGTGGGTGAGAATTCAACAAAAACATTATTATTTAAACACAATTGGAAAACAGAGATAAAGTTTTGTTTCATGGATGGAACAAAACGAACATTATTTAAATTAAGGAGTTTTGGAGAGGAAGGTGGAGACGTGGAACCGATGAGGGTGATTGGAAGATTAGTACCATCTCCAATCACAATGTTGTCATGTGCGGGATAGTCGGTGTGAAGAGACAGATTCTCAAGATCGGAAGTGACATGATGAGATGCACCAGAGTCTAAGAGCCATTCAGTAGTTGAGGGTGCACCAGGGGTTGCAAAGTGGGCTTGAAGAGTGTAGGTTGGTGGGGAATTAGATTATGGAGTGTGGTTCCAAGGCATATATTTGTATGTAGAGCATCGTTGTGTAGAATGTCCTTGTTGGCCACAAAGTTGACATTTTCCAAGGTAAGGTCGAGGGTTTGAGCATTGAGGTTTGGATTGTGGTGAGTTATGTTGGAAGCGAGGGGTGGTAGTATTTTTCTGGAAGAACTGGCGATTTTCGTTGTGAGAGATGGTTGATTTGGTCGTTGTTGGTGGTTGTTTTTAAAGGATGAGAGGTTGGATTTTTTAGTAGGATTGGCGGAGGTAGGCATGTTTGGGAGACTTTGCTTCTTTTGTGCTTCAGACTTGATGTATGCTTCATGATTTATGAATTTTTCTTGTAACTCATCAATCGTAACTGGAGTTTCTCGTATACGCAAGGCCGAGCATAGATCATTGTAGTGGTCGTCAAGGCCGACTAGAACTTTTAACATAAAGTCTTCATTGTTGATTGGTGCATTGAACATAGCGAGCTCATCCGCAATGACTTTGATTTGTTACATATATTCAGTAATTGATATTATTTCTTTTTGTAGAAGAAGAAGATCCTCCTTAAGTTGATTCACGCGGCCACGGGTTGGTTTGGCGTATGTGTTAGCCAAAATTGTCCAAACTTCACGTGATGTTTTTGCAGATGCAATGAAAGGAACAATATTGGGAGAGATGGAACCAGCAATTGCACTTAAGATCAGTTGATCTCGACGAATCCAAAGAGAATGGCCTAGCATGACGGTGGGCAGCGGACATGGTCGTGAGCCGTTGATGAAGCCCATAAGATCATAACCCAGGAGAATGGCATGGAACTGAAAACGCCATGATGTATGGTTAGAAGGTGTGAGTTTGATGGATATTTAAGTGGCAATATTGATAGAGTAGAGAGAAGTGTTTTCAAGAGCATTGATGATTGATGGTTAGAGTTGAGACAGAGCATCAGAATTGGACTCATTTTGAGTATTGTTTGATGGTGGAGTGCTAGCCATTTTGAGAGGATCGGTTACAGAACTTTGAAAGTTCTACAGCTACTCTGATACCATAAAAGGAGATTGTGAATTGAAAAGAATTCTCTACTTGTATTGATAAGAGAATTACATTACAATATATACAATAGACCAAAGAACAAAAAAAATGGAAAAATTATTATTGACTAACATTATTGTCTAATTACTGATTTCTTAAACAAAGGGATATCCTAAAATAAAATATTTACAAGCTAAAAACAACCGGAAAATCTTTGACTATGCATTTTCCTTATTAATTTTAGCTCTTTTTTCTGCAACTAGACTTTTCCTGGCTGTTCTTCTGTTCCTTCCCACTTGCAGAACTTATTATCAGTTAAACACTTGAGAACCCAATCAATCTCATTTCTTATACATTATGTGGGCCTCCACTTGGAACTCTTCTCAACCTACGTACAAGGTGCTTCTTCTCACTTGCTATTTCCCTTTTCTAATGCTTCCTCTATCCCTTTCTCTTTGTTATTTGTACAAATTGATAGTACTATTTCTTTTATGCAATATCGGAAGCTGCAGAAGCAGGAAAGAGAATGGGTAGGGGTGAGTTTCAGACCTGAAAACTTCATTCCAGGCCTCGTTCTTGGTTTCATATTTGGGGTTGTTTTTGGATTTGTCAAATCCCCCTAAAACCTCTTCCAAGAAGAAGAATTTCCTACCTGGAAAGCTCCAACCACAAGAATTTGTTTCCACTAATGCTACCAAGACCTTAAAATGGTGTGCATTTGGTTCCTATTTATTGTTATTTTCAGAAGTTTGTACCCTCTTAGAATAAAAGAGGGCCTAGGAATGCATCTTATATCAGCAAACATCTCCCAAATGTGAATTACAAAGAAAAACAAATACTACAAGTATTAAAAAAAAAAAGGGAGATAAAACTAGAAGAGTTAGACCCTGATGGTAACGGCACCCTGCTCTTGGTGGAAGGGGCCCTTACCTTCTACGGATAGGTTGCTGTAAAATCTTTTTGATCAGAAGAAAAGGGGTACACCAAAGTGGGTGAAAAAAATACCTTTCAAAATTAACAATAAATAAATAAATAAATAATAAAGAGCATAATAATAAGAAAGCTTTGTTTTTTTTTTTTTTTTTTTTTTTTTCATTAGTGATTAAATTTTAATTATTAAAATTAAAAATTAAAAATTCAACATCCTATCGATTATATTACCTTACTTTATCTATTAAAAAAGCTCAACAGGAGATGCCAACTTTTTTTATAAAATAGTAATTTAATTAGACTTTTTTTTTATTAAATGGTCGTTTAATTAGAATTAACAATACTGTTAAGAGGGGGAGTGACTGTGGTTGTAATGAACATCCTCTCTATCACCTTTTGGTAATTTTCCCTCGATTAAACCTAAAGGCTAAAACTACAGAAAAACCCTGAATCCTTTTGTTTTTCTTCCTAACCCTAACATTTCGCTCTTGCTTCTTCTTCTCAAAATGGCGTCTCGGTTTAAATCTCTCTCAAGACCAACATTCTCTATCCTCAAATCTACCGTTAACAAACCAACCCTTAAACCCAAACCCGCCTCTTGTCTCCTTCCTGCTTGCCCTTTTCCCACGTTTTCAAGGTACGCCCTTTAAAACCCTTATCTTTTTATGCCCCTTTCAATTTCTTCATATTTATTAATTTTCGACAACCCTTTTATTTTTCATCAGTTTAAATTTTGAGTTTCCTTCAAATTGCAAAAATTTTGCGTCTAAATTGTTGAGCTTTAATTTTTCAGGTCTGTTTCTCAATTGGGTTGTCTTTAATCTCTGTTGCCTCTCTACTCAGCGGTGTCTTCAGCTCGGCTCACGTCGTGTCTAGGAATCGATTCCAGGAGCTCTAGGTCGTTGTCTCGGGGTATGCTTTGCAGTGCAAATCTAGGAGTTTGATGATCTCCAAATGTTTGTAATTTTGTTTCTCTAAGCAACTTTTTAACTCTTTAATTAATTAATAAAGCTATGTTGTTTGTTGAGGTTGTCTTATCTCATGATCATGTTATGCATGTCCAACCAATTCTCTTCGAAAGCTATCAGTTTGAGACCATTTATCTGTTCTTTGCTGGTTGCATTTTTATTTGCTATAGTTCTTAATGTATAAGTTTTTGCTTTCTTAACGTTTGGCTGATATCTAAACCAAGAGAAAGTGAAAGACAGAGAAGTCTTCTGAATACAGTAAGAAAAGAATTAAGCGAGTAGGAAAGGGAAATCATGAGACGTGTATGCATGTTTTCAACTGCTTAAATTCAGGACATGTGCATCTGATGTCATCCAATTAGGCTTGTTACTGAAAAATCGAATTTTATATTAGAAGTGTGGAATGAAGTTATTCTAATAGAGATTAGCAGAAAAAGGTCTCAGCCAAAAAAAAAAAAGAGACAGCTAGACAACTTAGGGGAGATTAAATGTAGTAACAACTGAGTGAGACTAAATGTGCATGTCTGATGATTTGCTAAGTTGGGTGTGGAGGAAAAGGGGTAGATACAAACAAAGCCACAACCTGAGTTGGAGAGCTTGCACATGATTTGAGAAGGTTGTGTATGATTTATGACTTTTTTAAGCAATGCACTGAAAATTATTGATAGCTCTTACTTTGTTAGTCAATGTTGAAGGTTCTGTTATAAACTGCGACTCTAATATGATTGAGAATGTAGACACTAGCTATATTGACCATTACTTTCTGCATATACTGTTCCCTTCTAGGCTCCATCTATAGTACGCATATCATATACATAATAGGTCCATGGCTCTCTATTATGTTTTTCATTATGTATTACTTCGTTTTTCTTTTCTTTTCAATGTGATTTTAAGCTTGTGTGATTCTTATCTATCAAAGAAGAATGTTTTACAACTGAAGGCCCTTTCCTATCCTCATTGTCAATTGATATTAATGGAGCTGTGGCGGCAAAACTCCATACGTTCTCCAATTGAAAATGAATAATTGAATGTTAGTTATAATTATATAGTTTTGTATGTGTCAGACCATGTACTTGGACTATATAAATGGATAGGGAAGCCCTGTTTGGTTAAGGGGAAGAATTTGATCTTTTAAATTTTAATTGCTGGAGATACATGTAAAAAATTCTTGTTTAGGGAATGTAGGGCCATTAGAATTGTTCAAACTTCTTTTGTTTTCTGCAGTTTAGTGGTCTGCATTTCTTCAGGAATTGCAAAGATTGTGCTTTTGTCTTTTATTCTAATGTTCAGATTTAAATCTGGGCTAGCATTAACTATGCATGCTAAATGTTCAATTCCTTGTGGAATTCAGAACAAAATTTTATATTGAAGGTCAATATTAGAATCTTGTAGTCAGTGCTATTAGTTCATTGTTTGGTTGATTTGCAAGTTATCTCTTTATCTATTATAGATGAGCAACTTTTGCTCTAGTAACAGTATATAAGTGCTGCAGCCAACCAGGTCTAGTTTTATGTATCGCACGTCTAATTTTATAATTGCTCATTGCTTAACTCTCAACAGTCACCATGCTTTGAAATATTTTTAGTAAATATTGGCTGTGTTTTGACCCCAATGATTGCTATATGTGAAGTAGCTTTATTCACAATCCATTGACTTAAAGAAACGCCTGTTGTTTTAGCGTCTTTCATATGTTGCTTGCTAATGCTAATTTGTTGGGATTATTGTTATAATTTTGTACAGAACTAGGTCTCAGTGTGCCTCGATAACATATCAAAAGTGGGAAGGAAGCACCACATTATGGATCAAAATCATTGCTTTCCTTCTTGTGATGTCCATTTGGAGATTTATTCCCCTTTTATAAGTATGTCCTTTGTCATTATTAGTTGAAGCAAGATTTTGAAGTCCTGGATGATGGACATAACTTACACTGCAAGAATTCTATTCCTTGATACCTAATTTCGGAAATGTACTCTTTAGATTTCAATCTACCTGCAAGCATTCTCTTACAGATTATATGTGGTGCAAAACTTTGACTTTGCTACTTTAAATAATGATATTTCTTTGCCATTTACTCCACTTCTGTCTTGGCTTAAAGTTATGGTGGATGTAAGTGGATGTAATGAATTTATTGATTCCGATTACCTAAACATGTCTTTTTGCTTAAATAAATTCATATTTTAGCAAATAGTCATGAAAAATTAAAGCATGAATGGATGCATGATTTCATTTTCTATTCTCATCCAACTCTACCAGTAAAAGCTTCCTTGTTGCCTTCAAAACCATTTTTAATCTCACCAATTCTCCCTTTCGATCTCTCAAAGACATTTTCCTTTTTTTTTTTGTTTTAATATTTCCGCATGTAGACGTATTCGTAAAAACAAGCATGTGCTTCCATGCATGTTCAAACACTGTACAATAGCCATCACGGGGAAGAAATAGGATAACGTTTGCAATTTGAATGGTCGAACCTTCCCCTGTTTGGTTATCCTTTTTCTTTCCTGCCTGGATCCAAATAATGGACAAGAAATGGAAGCCAGCTGAATTCATTTTCACTCTTAGCTCCTCAAAACCTTGCTCCATGGCCCTGCAGATCATGTTCCATCACTTGGACTAAGGCTTTTAATACAAGAATCGTTTAAGTTAGGAAATGGTGGTTTACCCTGATTATGAAATTAGACTCAAAACAAAATCTGAAGACACACTTCTTGGTTGAGTAATTGGTTTCACCATGTTAGGGCAACGGAGAAAAGTTTAATATCCTAAAAGAAAGGAAAGCTGCCAAATGCCAAGTCATTGACAGCAGAAGTGGTTGTGAAAAGGAGACAGCTTCTCTACAAATGAACGTGGAAAAATTAACCACTATGCGAGGAAGCTCATATATTCAAAACCTGGAATATGTGAAAGCCATTATGATAATAACATACCACCACCTTTTTTTTTATTCCCATATCTGAATATTTCTTGTAATCAATAATAAAATGAATTTTTATTACCCTTTTCTCAGATAGGGTAGTAACATTGAAGACATCACTGAATTTTGAAAACACCATTTTTTTTCAAAAGTGAAGAAGAAAAATGGCAAAAAACAATCATAAAAAGTACTATTGATCAGTACTGACTCTTTGCATGCGAGATGGAAGACAGGCATGTGACCATCACAAACTTTGCTTCTATCACCAGAAACTCTCTATTATTTGTTTTGTTCTAGCAAATAAGACAAAGGGGAAAAAAAAAGAAGGAAATTAAAGCATTGGTTTTGAGAAGAAACGGCTAAACTGTACGTTGAAAATAGTTAATAAACAATGATTGAACTGAGAAGATTTCAGGCTATATTAAAATAGATGGCTATGGGTCTTTGCCTAGGATCGTGCATGGACAGGAGCATCGTCGATGAATAAAACCATTCATTTTAATCTACACAGAAAATAGAATATATATCTGATGAGTGATGACCGATCTTTTTTGAACAGTATCCCCTATTTTTCCCAACAAAATCTCTGAATTGCAATCCTTACTCACATGCTGCATACTTTTAAACAGAATAAATACAGTAATTGAAGAATTCTTTAAAAAAAATCAAACACGTCTTCACACTAACTATGGTTTGAAAAAGCAAAGCTTTTTTTTAATATTCATCAGAACCTGAATTTCCTTGTTCATATTATCACTTATCGGAACTTTCTTTTTCATTTCAATCTCGAAGTCCTCCAAGAAAAAGGTGGGAAGGCAGAAAACGATGTCAAGGAATCGGCATTTAACTTGTATGATAACATTCTCTAATGTAAAAGCTACATCACCATTTGATTTCTTTTAACTGAAATTTATGTTAATCATCTCCCTACCATTCAATTTTCTTCTTGCCACGATCTCTTTACATAAGTAAAATACTAAAAATTTCATGCATTTGGTTTGTAAATTTACCTTAAAAACAACATCAACTTTCGCCTTTGGGGCTCATTATTTAATCTTTTAAGTTTTGACGTTATCCCAACCTTAGCTAGTTCCTTACCCTATATACAACTAGCCTTCAAAAAAAAAAAAAAGAAGTTTTGCATTTACCTCCCGTCGCTTGGGGGGACCTTGAAATATGCTTCTTGTGTTTTCAGGCTACGGAGGAAAACTCGATGTGAATTTGGAAATTCTTGCAAACGGAAAAATAAATAAAGGCGGATGATAAATCTTGCCTTTTTCTATTTCTGTGTAACTTAACTCAGGAGAGTGGCAAGTGGCCTTAAATCCTTTAACTATTATTCGGCTTGGTAAAGTGGCAAAGACGTGTGTTTAGAAACACACTTGGATGGCTAAAATTAAAGCATTACTCGAATTTTCATACAAGACTATGTCAACATTAATTCTTTGATAAAATTGTTACCCTCTTTGCTTCTTCTTCACTGAAGTGACACTTTACAACAAAGTAAGTATGTATATCAACTTCTTTCTCAAATATATGATAGTAGGATATATATTTCCAAATAAAATGTATTTGTTATTGAAATCAAAGAACCAGATTTAAACCTAGCTAAGGTTTTATTAATGAAATAATAATACAACGATTACATTTCAACTTATTCTATTTATATACATTATCAAATTCTAACTATAAATGCCAATCAAGTATATATTGAATTAATTTCTTAAAAAAAAAGTCTACATAGAATTAAGAAAAGCTTAGATATTGTTTCAATTTAATTGGGGCAGAACAAACTGAATTTAACAAGTAGTTCAAATATAAAGTAATTGCTTAATATTAGGGTACATTAAATTGGTTGATCTGTTTGTATATTAATATATTACTAAAAAAGGGCTTCAAGACTTGGCCAAATTTGGCATGAAAAAAACCAGTTCAGGAAAATATTAAATAGCTAGAACTTGAAATTTTAATTCTATTGATTTATATAATTATTTTTAAAATATGATATTCATTAAATTTAAATTTTAAATTTTAATATATGTAATTAATTTTAAGGGTACTAATAATTCAATTTTAATTGAATTAATCAAACAAATCCATTTAATTCGATTAATCGATTGACCATCGAATTAATTTTAGTTTGTTAATGAAAATTATTTTAAAAAAAATTTAGTTTTTGATTAATTCAATTTTTGAACCTAATTAATCGAATTAACTGAAAATTTAATCAAAGTATAACATAATTCAAATTTAAAATAAAACATATGTAAAATGGATCATTTAATTTTATAAATTGTTAGAGTTTTAAGCATAATACTGTGATATTTGAATATTTTACTTAATAATTTTATTTAATTTGTTTAAAATATGAAAATTAAGAATTTAAAATATAATTTAATTTAAATATATTTATTATTTGATTAATTGAAAAAAAATTAATTAATTGATAGAATTAAATTCAATCGATTAATTTTTAAAATTCATAAATTTAATTTCAATTAACAAAAATAAAATTAAATAATTTAATTTTAAATAATTTAAATTAAAATTAACCGATTCAATCGAACGAACATCTCTAATTAATTTTATATCGAGTTCAATTTTTTTTATAAAAAAAATCATTAAATAGTCTACAAAAATTCTAAAAAGAAAAAAGAGCAGCTAGTAAAAATTAACCCTATGAATAAAAGGAATAAAAGTTGAATTCACTAAAGAATTCGGTGATTAAATTAACCCCTGGAAATATTTTTGAAGAACTCGACCTTAATTAAAGTTCTCTACACTAGCAGCTACTAGATCAGATGCCTGAAATCAGGGCCCACGTGCTGTTGGATCAAGTAATCATCACCGTTAGATTCATCAAAAGCCATGTTGTGATGATGATACTGCATGAATTGTTGCTGATGTTTCTGTTGGGCCCTTGCCAATTCCTTTTGTCGTCTAAGCTCAAGCACCTTACGGTGAGAATTTGAATGCTTAGTCAGCACAAATGTCGGGCTCGCAGCGGGTCGGTACTCAGGTACAAGCCGCCCCGATTTATACCTCACTCCACATGCATTGCATAATGTTTTTGGGCCCATGGGCCCTGTCCGCCACTGCGGCGTCTTATCCGTAGCACAATGCAGGCACTTCCGCCCATCCGAATTGGCGAGGCCACCGCCTTCGCAGCCATCTTTTTTCTTCGACGATGTCGTTTTGACGGGCTTTTTGCCTGGATAGTTCGGGAGAGGTGGTTGGACAGGGACCAAAATCTCGGCGTCGGAAGACGAAGTTGTTGGACTGAGAACAAGGAGGCGGGAGGCCCAATTGCATGGCGCAGCGCGGGAAAGTTTGCTTCTGACCTTGGCGGGCACCGACATGTCCGGATGGAAAATTGGGTTGTTTTTATTGTTACCGCGGTTGCTGTCACAGTTATCAATGACGCTATTCATTTGGCTGAGAAGAACGGGTTGGAACCCCCGGGTCTTTGATGATTCGTCAGGTAGGGTTTTCATTCCGGATATCAGCTGGAGTTTTTGCAGGTCCTCACTTGAAAATGATTCCTCCACGAAATTCGACAGCCATTCGAGCTCAGCTAAATCGTCAATCTGTTAAAATAAATAAAAAGTAATAATATTACTAGCAAATTTTCATTTTAGTTTTTTTTTTTTTTTTCAAATTTGAAGTATTCTGATAAAGAAACTATTGTCAATATTCACGCAGCTTTCACCAAAGTGCATTTGCCATGCACATAAGTCATTATCCTGGGAAATTTATCAAAAAATACAAAATACGTAAAAAATGCAAAAGTCCAAAATTTACCAGCTGTATTTTTGAACCAAAGTTAAAATTTCAAAGAAATAAGTAAACTTTATTTTCTTGGCTGGCGAAAGCAATAAAAATAAGTTGAAATTCAACACTTAATTAATTTTTTTTCTGTTAAAATTTTTTAACCTCTCACATTACTGCATGTAGGGGCGATTTACCGGCACATAAAGGTCACCGGCGAAATGACCGTCAGTAAAACCTCGGCAACTACTATCACCGGAAAAATTAGGTTCGCAACCAGAAAACGACGACGAATTGCAGCTGTCTACTGCCGTAACAGTGGAGGAATCCGTTGAATGGCCAACAACGGAAGAGTCGAATATGCTGTCAGTAAAAATGGCATCCTCGTTGGAAAAATCGAGCAAGTCCTCCACAATGAAACGGTCACCGGCCGCTGGTTTGTCTGGCGCGAATTGAGAACAGTAGCTGCTTCGTTGAAAGAACTGTGGGGCTTCCATAATTTGTGGTTTCGTTTTTTTTCTTTTTTTCTATTACTCGAAATTGGCGTTAAACGGAGAGATTAAGGGGTAGGATAGTGAGAGTATAGTGAGGAAAATGTGACTGTAGAGATCAGAGAGAGAAAGAGAAAGAGAAAGAGAAAGAGAGAGAGGAGTGTGAAGAGTTGTGGTTTTGAAGAAAGAGAGAGAGGGTTTATTCGCGTTGAAGGGATGATGGTGAGGGTGATGATCACCCAAGTGTACAACAATCATCACACCACGTACCGCACAAGATATTATTTCATTGCTTGCATTACGACTCCAGTTAGTGATAAATGGGCAATAACGGTAATTTCAACAAAAACTTTTTGTCACATTTAATTAATAACCAATTAGTCAACTAATTGGGTAAAAAGGTGATTAATCAATTATTAGGGGAGGGTAAAATTTAGATTGTGTTCTAATTCAATCCCTTAGGAACCAATCTAGCAGGTTTGTCGCTGAGGTTTATGTATTAGCGTCCAAGTTTACAGCCCGATTTCTCTGCTTTAATTTCCCTCCGGAGTCGGCCAATGTATTTTTAGTGCATTTCTTTTTCTTTTTAAACTAATTTTCTCTCTGATATTCGTTTTTTTTTTTAATTTTTGCTAATATTATAATTTTTAGTAAATAATGTTTTAAACTTTTTAATACTTTTAATTGAATAATATTTTTGTTTGAGAAACAAACAGTTTGATTGTAAATAAATGTATAGAAATAACAAATCAGGAACAAATTTATAAATCGTTTTGTCATTGTAAATATTTGGATAATGGTAGTGTGAGACACTAATATTTTTCACATTTTTAATTTAGGAAAAAAAATTCGTTTTAACTCTCAATTAAAACAAATTCTAATTCTAATAATTCCTGAAGTTCTTCTTTTTTTTTATCGTTTCCGAAATGCTTTTGCATGATGTAAGTATTTGGACGTTGGTGCAGAGACCACGTGGCAAACAAAGAGAAGTGCAGAAACTGTTAGTAAAGCGAGTACCTACTGAATGACACCAATCCAAACGCCAGTGTACTTCGAAGAGTAGATAAGTTGTTACTCTCATCTTTTCTTTTTTTTTTAGTTTTACCACTACTTTTTTTCCTTGCTTTTCTGCTTGAATTAAAAGGAAAGCCTGAAAAAGAGAAGGAACCGGGGGCGTAGCTTGGCCCGGAGGTCTTCGTTTACCAGACCTTTTTTTTCACTCACTTTGATTTTTTATTTTATTACTTTTATATATTCGCATAGTATTTTTTTTATTTGTAAAATTTGGGTTTTGCATGTGTGGGCTCCAAGTTTCACGTGATAGAGGGCGGGGTGGCGGTGTCAGCGAGCCATGTGAGTGCTTTGGCATGTGACGAAAGCCAGAACTCACAGCGACAGTGACACGTGGCGAGGATCCATGGTTGTATTTGGCCTTTTCTGGGGATGTTTCGATCGATTGAGATAAGAGTGTACAGGTGGCAGCTCCTTAAATAGTTTTTAAGTGTTGTATGAAAACGTGAGAACACGTGCAGGAAGATCACGTGAGTTGTTGACGACTAACGCCCGTAGTGTTTAGAATTATATCACGACGGTAATATAATTAATTAATTATAATTTAAAATTATATAAAATTAATTAAAATTTTATTTGAAATTTATATTTATAAATAATATATTTTTATATAAAATTTTATTTTAATTACATAATTAAAATTTGTTTGATATATTGATAATATAATTTTTTAATTTCACAAATAAAATTAAAATAATAATATATATTTTATTTTTTAAATATACATTAAAAGACATTTGTTATTAATTTAATTTTATTTATAAAATTAATAAATTCTATTATCAATGCATTTAATAATTTTTTTTAAAAAAATTATAAATAATATATTTCCTAATGTCGCGATTTTGAGGACAGCTCACGTTGAACGGGACGTTTTCCGTTTGCTTTCGGAATAATTGTTTGCGTTTAGGCGTCCCATACCCATTAATTCAAATCTATTTTTTTTTAATATGGTCAAATAGGTAAAGTACTCCTTAAATATTTCGGTTTGCAACTTATTCATGTATATGTAAGAATGCCATTAGGCAGTGTCTAGTATAAGATGATTATTATAAAAATTATGATGATTTATATATGATAATTAAATTATTATATTTAATAAATATTTGGTAATCTTATGTAGTGATGATCTTAAATCATTAAGAGTGATTAGAACATTATCTTGAAGAATGATCTAGTTTTCATACAAAAAGATAAAAAACTTTTATCATTAAAATAAAATGATATATAAAATTAACAATAATCATTTTACCTATTTAATATATGAATTAAATTTTGATGTATATTAAAATTATAATTATTTTATACACTACAGGAAAATAAGTCTTCAGTGTATTTTTTTTTTTCACATTTAACGATATTTATAAATGTCATTAAAAGATTCACGACGTTTGTAAAAAAATACTACTAAGAGTGTTGGCTAACCTATATAAAAAAAAATAACGACATCTTAGGAAAAAACGTCGTTAACTTAACGATGTTTATGAAAAAAGTCATTATATTTAGCAACATTTTTTGGGCATAAATGCCACTAAATTTAGTATTTGACGCAAATATCGCTAAATTATGAAATTTACCTTTTTTTTTTATTTTTCAACACTTACTACTATAATTTAATAGAAAAATTAGTCAAAGAAATAAAAAAGAATTTAAATTAAAAAAATTGAATATTATAAAATATTTAAATATCTAAATATATAATTTGTTCTAGTATGCATCTCATACAAAGTTTAATATAATATCATTCAAATTGTTTTAATATATTAATTAAAAATTTAAAATATATGAAATCGATGAACACTTAGAGTTAAAGCACTACTATTTGATAAAGGATATTTTCCACCATAATTACTAGCAAGCCCAAGAACCTATTGAATAAAGTAAAATAACTTTTTACACTTAATAATAAGCTAATTTTGATATTAAAAAATATAAATAGTTGCTAAATATAATACTTGAGTTGGTAGATCACCTAGATTTATTCTTAGAAATTGTTGCTACATAAAATTCATAAAAATGTCAAATCAATTATGTAACTACTAAAATTTTAAATACTCTTGATCCATTCTAGCACGCTCATCTTCTAGTCTGGCATGCTCTACTTCTCTTTCTGCTTCCATTTGCTTGACACATTGTTGCATAGTTTACAATCCTTCTTTTAATATGAAGATGTCTTATGAAGACTGACTTACTATGAATGTAAATTGTTGAGAGTTATGTTCGTAATAGCTAAATGGTGTTGGACTCAATCCAAGGTTTCAGACCTATCCATGTATTTCTTTTCTAGTAACTTTTGTGAATATCCGATTATTCAAGTCTTGCATGTTGACAGAATAATTAGATGCTGCTTTAATTTTAGCGATCACTTACTCTTTCGATTTTTCTTGTAAATTAATCAAATAATGCTGTCAAGTTCAATAATTAATTCATAATATATTTAAAATAGTAAAATTTACTCTCTGTATAAAACGAATCCACTAAATTACCACAATTTATTACATTTTGATATTTAGGTAAGATCTGTCTTTTTTCATGTGAATTAATCGAAAAATTTTCATACGTCTAATTTTTTCACCCAACGCAATCTCTTACATAAAAACGTATATTATTGTTAAAAACACATCAACCATAACTTTTTCATAAATATCAATCGTGAAAATCAAAGTCAATCATTTGGACAAATTTAATATCAAATATTTAAGCTATTTAAACTATTAAAATAGAACTATAACTGTAAATTTACATATTTACCCTTTAATGGCACAAAAAATCTAAATAGACATAAACAACGAGTTTTTCACATATATCAAGTGTGGAAACCAAATTTAATAAATCAGACAAATTTAACATTATGTATTGAAGCTATCCAAACTGTTAAAATAGAAAAATAACTATAATTTTATATTTTGCCTTATAATTACACAAAAAGTCATAAATAGATATAAACGGCAACTTTTTCACACATCTAAATTATAAAAATCAAGTTCAATCATTCGAACAAATTTACTATCATGTATTTGGCTATCCAAACTATTAAAATAAAAATGTAACTGCAAATTTACAAATTTTATCTTTTAATGGCTCAAAAAATGTTAAACAGACATAAACAGTGACTTTTCACACATATTAAGGGTCAAAACTAAGTTCAATCATTCGAACAAGTTTAATATTATGTATTGAAGCTATCCAATTTGTTAAAATAGATCAATAACTATAAATTTGTATTTTGACCTTTTTAACACCATAAAAAGTCATAAACAGACATAAACAATAACTTTTCCACATATCTAAATTAAGGAAACTAAGTTCAAATATTTGGATAAGTTTAATATAATATATTTAAGTTATCTAAACTGTTAAGACAAAAATGTAACTGCAAATTTACATTATTTGCCCTTTAACATCATAAAAAATGTTAAATAGATATAAATAATAACTTTTTCACACATATTAAGGGTGGAAACCAAATTCAATCATTTATATAAGTTTAATATCATATATTGAAACTTTTCAAACTATTAAAACAAAACAATAACTGCAAGTTTACATTTTTTGCCTTTTAATGGCATAAAAAGTCATAAACAGACATAAACAACAATTTTTTCACACATCTAAATAGTAAAAATCAAGTTCAATCATTCAGACAAGTTTAATATTATATATTTAAATTATCTAAACTATTAAAACAAAAATGTAAATGTAAATTTACATTTTTACTCTTTAATAGCACAAAAAGTGCTAAACAAACATAAACAATTTTTCACACATTAAGGGTGGAAACCAAGTTTAATCATTTAGATAAGTTTAATATCATGTATTTAAGCAATCCAAACTATTAAAACAAAACAATAATTGTAAATTTGTATTTTTTTTCTTTTAACGGCATAAAAAGTTATAAACAGACATAAATGATAACTTTTTCACACATCTAAATTGTGAAAACCAAGTTCAATTATATGGACAATTTTAATATCATGTATTTAAGCTATCTAAATTGTTAAAACAAAAACTTAACTACAAATTTATATTTTTTGCTTTTTAACAGCATAAAAAATCTTTAACAGATATAAATAACAATTTTTTCACACATATTATGGGTGAAAATCAAGTTTAATCATTTGGACAAGCTAACTATTATGAATTGAAATTATCCACTCTATTAAAATAGAGCAATAATTGTAAATATACATTTTTGCCTTTTACTAGCAAAAAAGTAATAAACAGACATAAACAATAACTTTTTCACATATCTAAACTATGAAAATCAAGTTCAATTATTCGAACAAGTTTAATATTATGTATTAAAGCTATCCAAACTTTTAAAATAGAACAATAATTGTAAATTTATATATTTACCTTTTAACAGCAAAAAAATCATAAACAAACATAACCGGTAACTTTTTCACATATCTAAATTGTGAAAACCAAGTTCAATTATTTGGACAAGTTTAATGTCATATATTTAAGCTATCTAAACTGTTAAAACAGAAATATAATTAAAATTTTACATTTTTTTCCATTTAACGACATAAAAAATTCTTAACAAACATACATGACAACTTTCTTATTTAATGTTTAACTTACTTTTTCTTTTTACTTTCTTACAAAGCTTTTTGATCCACTTATGTGGCTATATTTTTGTTGATTTCTACTAGTAATCCTAATTTTTTTTTGTCATAAAAAGTAATTACGTATATAATAGAAATACAAATATTTTCTAACTAAAAACATAAAACACTTTTATTATTAAAAAAATATTAAAAGTTATAAATTAATACCTTTTATTTCCTTGAAAACCAAAATCTAACCAAGTTTTCATATTGCGACCTAATCACACCACAAGGTAGATTTTTCATTATGGCCTTTACAGTACTATTTTGATTGAAATATTTTTTTTTCAAATTATGCTTATAGTCTTTCCATTTCTTTCTCAATGACTTAAGTATAAATGAAATAGATATTTCAAGTAAAAATCTTGACTGTAACAATATAAAAAAAAGTTATAATTGATAAACCAACTTTAAAAGAATTAATATTTCTAATATGTAATTAATTATACTATACCTCAATAAAGTTTAAAACATCATTCTTAACTTCTGCCAAAACTTTATGCCATGTTTCATAATGAATAGGTAATTTCATTCCATTATAGGTAATTATTCTTGGAAATCTGACCAATAGTTGACTTTTTTCACCAATTGGTTGCCTATAAAAGTTTACAAATACTACAATACGCTTGTTCGAAGGTAGTGTCATAATTCTTTCAAAATTGTCCAACCTTTGGTCTTCCATTAACCATTGTTATCAACTGCAAAAAATAAAAAGTCAATTAGTAAATTATCAATACTTTAATGATTATAATCGAAATCTAAATATAGGGTTTACGATACTTGCATTCAAATTAGAAGTAGAATCAATTGGCTGGATACTATATAAACCTGGACCTCCTATATTATCAAATCCAATATCAGTTGAAAGATTAAAAGTGACTAGGTTAGAACTGATAGTAGGCATATTCTCCTCCAAAGGATTCAATCTATGGCTAAGATTAATAGATGTTGTAGATGGTTCTCAACTAATATCTCTGATATGTACTTCTCTCAATCTACTCATCAACATTATAACTTAGTTGCATCATAAAAGCGAATCAGTTAAAAGTTGAGAAGTTAAGATATTGTAAATATAACAAATGATATATAAAGAATATATCTAAATAACATATATAAAGACATTTAGAAGTCGAGAAATCATACCCAACAATATATAAAGAATATATCAATTTAATTAAATTAGAAGATAATGTATTATTTACAACACAAAAAATATACAAAAGTGAATGCCACATAAATTTTTTAAAATCATTTATTACATTATGTTTTAAACTTTCAAATTACAAAATATAAATAATCCATCATGGTTCATAAATATCTTTATCAACATCTTCGCAGACCCACTAAGTAGAGGTATTGGAGATATTTTTATCTAAGTTTTATTCAGCAAAAAGAAAATATTTAGTTTCATGTTCAACATCATCTTTCATATCTAATTATTTATTTTTCAAGCAAACAACTAAAACTAAAAATATGTTTTCTTTATAATAAAGAAAATAAAAAAATTTAATTTTTAAATACCAAAATTAAAACCTTTTTGTTAAAATTAAGATAACACATAATTAATTGATATTATTTTTTCTAATGGGCACTGAGAGGGTTGCAAATCCTTTCTTGCGCATAACTGATTTTTGAACCAAATTATTTTCACAAACTCAAAAATTATCTTTTTAATAAATTTTAATTAATTTTAAGATTTTATTAGAAAAGTAAATTTTAGTAGATGACCAATCATATCAAACAAAAAAATATTAGTGGTGACTCTTTTTTCATTTTCAAATTTGTTTAGCAACCTCCAAACTATTACAACACAGCTTTGCCTATTGGTTGTCCAAAATGTTCAAAACACTAAGCGGAAGCAAAGTTAGTATGCTATATACCAAGATTTCTTGATAGTTTATTAAATCTTGTTTCAACATTTTCCAAATATTGAGAATAAAATGTCATACATTCTTTTACTAAACATCTTTTAACAATAGAACCTTTCAGATAGTGTTTGTTCGACAATAAAACTTTAACCTTCCCAAAAACCTAAGGCATAAAAATTTGTCATATACCTTTTTAACTAGAATGGTATGATAAACACTAGCAATTTAAATAAACTATTAGCAAATAATACCTTTTGATAGGATATATCCATCGATAATAAACTAGTCCACCATCTTTTATTTCATATGGAGGTGGATAATCAATTGCATCATAATAGCAAAGAAATTTGGAGAAAAAATCTTCTTTAAATGGCAAACATTAATTGTGACTTAATCTTGAAGTTTGTCAAACTCTTCCACATTCAAAACTTTTCTACAGAGAGTTTTAAATTTGTTATTCAATTCAATTACAACTGAAATACCTTGTTTTGACATTGATGAATGTAAAGCAAGGAAAAGTAAGTTCTGCATCAAGATGTAATAATCATATGACTTTAATAAAAAAATTTTTCACTCATTTAGATTCACACATTTTTATATATTTGATGCATAACCATTTAGGACTTTCATATTTTTAAACACCCTACAAAACACATCTTTCTCACATTTAGACATCCCAAAACAAGCAGATGGTAATCGAGATTTGCCATTAAAAAGTAATTTCAGATAAAGGTCAAAACAGATCCTTATGTCAACTAGGTAAGCTGACTCTTTAAGTCATCATTTGATCTTTTATTCACATTGAGAATTACCCAAATAAAATTTTCTCAAACATTTTTTTATATGTGCATCATGTTAAAGTTATGGCGTAATATATTATATTTCCAATAAGGCAGCTAAAAAACAATACTTTTTTTTTCAAAACTTAGATTCATTAAGTTCATTTTCTTTATTTTCTTTCTCATCATTTTGAACATCAATATCATCAACTTGAGTATCAACATCACCAACATAAGAAATAGAAGGCCAAACACCTTCAAAGATCTTTCTTACATTTTTCTTTGATTAAGTCATTTTTTCACAAGTAAAATTAGTATCTTTTAACTTTGATAAGATATCAGACTTAATAATTGGTAACGGCATTCTCTTTAACTCTTCAGGTTTATCGAATAGATGTTTTTAAAATCTAAATCAATGATTATCATCCAATCATTGTTGATGTGCCATATAACTAAACTTTTTATCATTATGTAACCATTTTGAACATGTTTATGTAGCATAATATGGACAAACATAATGACCTTTGGTGATCTAACTAGATACATTTACATAAGCAAAAAAATCGTTGATAATCTATAATAAGGTAGCATGTATATTGAAGTTTTCTTGTTTTAAAACATCATAAGTTTCAACTCTTTTTCATAACTACTTTAACTCTTCAATCAGAGGTTGCAAATAGATGTTTGTATCATTTTTAGGACTTTTTTCTCCAAGAATAATCATAGACAAGATAAATGACTGTTATTTCATAGCAATCTATGGTGGCACATTTTAATGAATTAATACAACTAGACAAGTATTATAAAAAGTACTCATCACTTTTAATGGATTGAATCCATCAGATGTTAATCAAAGCATAACATTTTCGAGGATCAAAAGTAAAATCTGAAAACTTAGAGTAAAATGATTTTCTTGTTAAAGAATCAATAGAATACCTCAATGATCCATCATCCGTTTGTTCATCATGATGCCACCTCATAAAATTCATAGTTTTGAAAAATATAAAGGGTTGTTGAAGTCTCGGTATTAATGCAAAAAACCATAAAATCTTTATAGGCTTCTTTTTGACATGGACTTCATTATCATCCTCATTCAACCTTTCATTAGGATTTGTATGCAATCAATGAGAATTATCACACACATGACAAGATTGTTGATTTTTTCTATCACCTCAATATAACATGCAATCATTGGGATAATTATGATTTTTTTCATATCCAAAACCTAATTCTTTGGTCATCTTATTTTAATCCTTACAAAATTTAAGATTTTTTCAAAAGAAAATATTTCTTTCATAAACTCCAATAATAAAGTTAAAGAGTTTCCTATCCATCCACATAAGCATTTCAAGAAAAAATATGCATGTAGAAAGATAACCTTAAATGCTTAGATCTCTCATAAAGTTCTTCATTCATATCCTCAAGCAACCTATAAAATTTTGATGCTTTTTTACTAGGTTGTTGGTCACTTATACCTATCTCATGTTTGCCAAATTCATTCATTTCAACATTTGACTCATCTAATCCATTATTTTGGGGAGATGGATTATGAAAATATTGGTTATAAATGTTGAAAGCATCTTATAACATGTCTTCCATGTCATCGTGTCTAATAAGATCATGTTGATGTTGAAGAGCCCCTGAAATTGGAGGAAAGCTAATTGATGATCTTGATGGTACAAATTTTTCATGAAAATATCAATTAACATATCTCAAGATAAATCTAATACAAACTAAATGTTTAAAAATAATTTCACGGATTTGTCAATTGATATTAGCATACCTCAAATATGGGTATAATATCATATTATTTTCACTTGCATTCTCAAATCAAAATTAAGAAAAAACTTCACTCCACCTCAATCCTCTTGACTTAATCTTGATTTTTACATCTAACTCTTATTCATTTAATACTTATTACATTATCAAATCAAAGTTATATAATTAGTTATATCAAAATAAACTCTAATATACTTAATTAGACTAACCCTAAAACAAAAAATAATAACAAGTTGATATCATCAGATAAGTTATTTAACTTTTTTGTATATTCTACATGATATAAAGAATGAGTTGGCGTATCTATATCATAAATGTAACATGACAAAATATGAAATGAAAACAAAAAGATTATTCTCAAATCTTTGAAAGAAAGTATATGTTTAAACTGACTAAGTATGAAATTTAGAAATATTAAGATTAAAACTTTTATTCTCTTTCATGAAAGTCCCTAAACTTTATGTTGAAGCCCATTTGTAAAACCACTAATGCAATATATATTCCTAATATGTTGGAACAACCAAAGACTGCTTGTATAAAACAATGTGTTTTGCATATAAGCAATAACCATTTAAGCAAAAACCATTTACAAATTGTCTCATTGTTTGGTTAGAAAATTGTCCACAAAATTTGATATCTACCAAAAGTGACAATTAAAAAAGTTGGTTGTGGTTTTTGAGATAATAGTTGAATGAATATCCTTCACAACTAAACTATATAATTTATTTTTATATATATCAAAAGTGATAATTTGAACCTTAATTATAAAAGTCTCTTACAATCAAAGAAAAAGTAAAAAGGTAGGTTCATGTGAACAAAATGATAATAATAGCAAGATAACTTAGCAAATACCTCTAAAGAGTATAATGATTACAAACACTTATACGTATCTCAAGTGATAAATACTTGCAATTCTCCAAATCTATATCAAGTTATAAGGAAAACTTATAGCGATCACATATTTGTGACAAAAAGATAATGTTACTATGCTAATTAATTAATTAATTAATTAATTAATATATTAAGTTCAAAGATAATGTTATTGTTTATATATGGTTAAAAGAATTTATAAATCTAAAACATGACTACCAAAAAGGAGGGTAAGAAACTTATAAAAAAAAAGGTTTATAATAAATAGAATATATATGAATTCCATTCAATTTATAGCAATTCGACAAAAGTTTGGAAAGCATTATATAGAGGGCCCTAATAAGTTATAGATCACCCTATTACCATGATTCGTAAACTTTTATATCAAAATTCATAAATTCCTAGACAGTGATGGATCTTGACATTTAACATTAACCTTTAGGCAAGTCTAATGTTTGGCTTATCCTATTTTCTTTTGGGTTTTCTTTTTTAATAGAGATATGTTTGGTTGCTAAGAAAATGAAGGTTATTATATGGATATGGTTTGGAATCTTGGCCTCATGTAAGATTCCAATACTTCTATTTTCTGATCACTATGTCTTTTAACAATCAAACATGTTTTAGTTTTTTTTTTTACTTTGAGTTTTTATTTCAATCTGGTCCAATACTATAAGAGAATTAAAACCTTGTGAATTGCGGAAGACATTAGTTTTTTGTTTCTTGTTCATCACTTACATTCATCATCATACTTTTTTATCCTAAATATCTACATCTTAAGTCTTAAGTTGGTTTTAGTTTGAAAATCCTACAAGTTTAAGAATGTCTTAGCGTGTAAATGAATATTCCAAGGATTTGGTTTTAGTTTGAAAAACCTTACTGCATCATGATTCATGAAAATTAGAAGAGTTTAAGGATATTTTAATTAGGAAATATTTTAGGACATATCCTGGATTCATTCCAAGGAAAAACCTGACAGAGGAAAACAAAAGTAATTTTAAAAATTTGAGTAGTTGGTTTTGACATTTAATATTGATAGATATAAAAATGAAATCTTTTAGCATTTGATTAATGATTCAAGAAAAGAGCCACACTGCTAGTTTTAATCTTCATAGAATTCCATGGTAGAATTATGAATCAATGCAGGAAAATGCTAGTTAAATAATGTAATGATATGAGTTCTAGGTGTTCAGTTAATCTATCACTTTGAAAAATGAAAAGCTTAATTTTTTTACAATTCATGTTAGTAATTAGAATTTCATGTTAGTAATTATAAGATGTACAACTTGGCTGAATAACTAGTTTTATATTTATATCAACCCTAAAATAAAGAGAGATTTAAGACATCTTGCTCTTGTATTAAAGTAAGTCTTATCATGCTCTGATTGAGATGAATCAGCATGATTACTGTTTCATGATCATCCCATATAGTTGCAAAGGAAGAAACTTAATGGATATTGAATAATCTATAAAATAGTGAAATTTTAAGGCTGTCTGTAATGGACTGATCAATGAAATGGAAACAAAAAGATTATTCCCATCAATTAACAATTTTCTATTGGTTAATAACTCATCAAAGACTCAAAGGCAAGTTAATATACAGTTAAACTTTTTTTAAACAATAATGGTGGATTAGTTCAATGAAAGTTCACTAGAATTAAAGAAGATTTAGATCTTTCGAAGAAGCAAAATTCCTATAGTTGGGATATAGGAATCCTTCTAATTCGTCTCTTTTTTTTTTTTAATTTGAAGCTAAATTCCCACTTGTAGGTTTGACTTTTAAAAGGTAGTGGTAAAATTTAATGATCTAAAATTTGTTTCCTTATTTGGTGGATTTCCTAGTTGTCATGTTCCTATTATGACTAATTAAATTTGACTTTTGTCAAAAATGTTTTTTATTGGTAGATGACAAAAAGCAAGAGATGGGATTTTTTTTTTAAACAAACAAAAGATACATTAGACATTGGTTACTCTTATGAGTTGTTGGTTGTGTACATTAGACATTGGTGCAGGGTCAAGTTTGAAGATTGATCAATTTATAATCCTCATAAGAGTAAAAAACAATACCATAAAGGAAGAAAAACAAAAGAACTAGAAGAAGAAAGAAAAAAAAAATATCTAACAATATCTTTGAATTCCCAAATAATTTTCCTACTTAAACAAAAGTGGTCATGATAACCAAAAGAGCTTATGAAAAATTATTTTTCAATAAATCACTAATGAAGAAAATTTCTCAGTAGATATGAAAAGTAAAAATTTAAGCAAGAATGAGGCCTTACAAAAAATGCTTTCCCAATATGGAAAACAATAAAATTGAAGAACTAGTCTAAATGCTAGAATTTATACAAACTTTCATCTAATCTCAACTAATCTATGACATTTTACAAACATTCTTTAAGCAATCATTTTAAAAGCCACTATAGTAACTGTTGCATTCTAACTCTTAACATCAAACAGATCTTATGCAGTTATTTTACTTAAGAACCCTAATTGAAACAATATTTGATCTTTTCTTCTTACCTCATAAAGTTAAACTATAATTGAAGCTTTTATACATTTTTGTTCTCACTGCATATGGCCACAAACATTACAAGAAAGAAAATTTAAAAAGTTTGATATTTGTGAATAAAAGAGAATGATAATTTTCAAAGAACGAGAAATGCAATCTTTTAGTAGAAAGGTAAGATCTTTTACCTTTTATTGACATCGGAGAAGAAGAAGTTGTTAGAGATGGTGGCAGTGGAGGTGACAGTAGATTCAAACCTCAAGACATAGTTTGGTTTGAGAACCCTACATCCTTTCCTTTCATAGCAATAGCTTCGAAGCAAAGAGACAAGTAGATTTAATGGTCACATAAGTTAGATGGATTTAATTTGGAGAAAGAGATAGAGGTTTAGCGGTGTAAAAAGACAATAAGAGTGAGAGCATTTGAGGAATAAGACGCACATGGATCAAATTTAATTTAGAAAAATTCCCGACGTTTAACACCTCTAAAGTATGACATTTAGCGGCATTTATATACTACTAAATATGTTATATTCATGGGGTTTTTTATTAAAATGTAATTATATTCGCGGCATTTTTAATTGAAATGCCACTAAATAATAAAAAATGGTGTGTTTCAATTTTAAGGTAAATTTTATAAATTTACATTTTCAAAATAATAAAATTTGATAGTTATTTTGTAACTTTAGTGACGTTTTATATTTTAAATGCCGTTATATATTTTTTAATGGTATTTATATAATAAACGTCACTAAGTTTATGCTAACACATCCAATAGCGGCACTTGTTAGCAAATGACGCTAAAAAAGTGTCACCAAATTCCTTTTTTCCTATAATGATATTATAAATTTTTATATTTTCAAACTAATATTCATTATAATAAGTTCAAAATAATTTGTATATATTTTTTTACTTTTTTAAATATTTTATATATAATTTTTTTAATTTTTCTTTTGTTATGAATTTAATAGATTAGTTTCATTTTCTAATTTAAATTTTTTTTATAATTTATATTATAAAATTAAATTTACCTATCAATAAATATATTAATTTTACAAATTATTATTTTTAAACAACCATAAATTTATTAATTTATGTAACTATTATAATATACATGATTATTTTCGTACTTTTAAATAAAATAATGTTTAATTTTTAGTAATACTAAATACAGTGATCTTTAATTTCTAAGAATTAACTATTATTAACCAAATAAAATGATCTCAAATTATGAGTGTTGAAATCATCTTAGTAATAAAATCATTATGATAATTATATTACAATAATAATCTTATAAAAAATATGAAACGCTACTCTAATCAAATACATCCAAGCAATGTAGTTGCAAGATGTCGACCTAATTATCTTGGAGGTATTAACTTTCACCAATGAAAGTAGTGGGGCCTTGAATTTGCTTAGGAGGGCGTTAAGTTTTAAATAAAAATATTTATGTGAATAAAATAAATAAAAAATAAAAGATAAAAAAATAAAAAATACGTAATTCGATTGTAATAATTTATACTTATGGATGAAAGATTTAAATAGTTACATTGTTAATATTGTAAATTACATGAAAGACTATATAAAATTTCTATTTATGTGTGTGGTGTAGATAATATAGATAAAATAACAACGAGAGATATTTAGAATTATAACTTATTATAATTAATTTTAAATATATTTTTTAAATCAATAATTGATTGCTTTTTATTACCAAAATCATTTCATAATTATTTTTACAGAATCTTGAGAATATAAATACTTCCAAATGGAAGGAACTTGTTTTCAAAGTCAATATTTTACTTACTTTTCCACTTTTAATGCATCTTCAAACGCTTGCAAATAGCTAGGGAAAACTTAGTGAGGCAGACGTGCACGAGGAAACACAGGAGGAAGGGGCTTCGGTGCAACCACTGTGGACCCAGAGTTACCTGTGTCTGAACAAATGCTATAAATAATTGTAAAAAAGAAAAAATGCCATAAATAAAAGGCCCTGGTTCAGCACGACAGTGTTCAATCTCAAGCCCATTTGCATTTTATTCAACTTTTGGCAAGGCGAGAGAGAAAAAGAGACGACAGGCCACCGCTATGCCGACCCAGTATCCTCGTCCTTGGTGAATAAGTTAAGAACTTGCATATGGCGCATGCTTCGGTCTTAAGCTTTGCTGGCCTTGATAGTGTTCACGCGGGTGTGACACATGCAGATGAAGGAGGGAATGGCATATTCATTGTCCTGCTGGGAATTCGCATCCAATACGCAGATATGATGCGGCATTTTTTCACATTATTTCCCTTTGTTTTCTGGAGTTTCTACTAACTTCTATAATCCATACAAGTTAGTAAATTAATATCTATTTAAGTCAAAAATCAGAAGAGCGAGGGAATTGAGTCGCATTTATTTTTTTAGAATATGTAAAAGTGGGCTGTACAATGAGAAACAATCTCTTTCATTCTCTAAATCTCATCACGTTTATCTCAAAAAGTATGAACAAGAAAACTTGAAAAAAAAAAAAAAAGGCCGTAGGGTGGATTTTTTTGGGCTTTGTGGCTATCAATTGTGGTTCCCGAATGAGTGTGAAGATCTTTCACATATGTCCCACTCCTCATTCACAATGTATAAACCAACACCCTAAACTATAAAATCAAGACCCATTAAAACAACAAAAGCCCAAGATCCAAATAAAATTCTGAAGAACCTTAATTACTACCAAATAGACCAGAAGATCAAAAGATGTAGCAGTAGACAAGTCACGCTATTTGTGAGTTATTTGAATTCAAACTCAATTTTATTATTGCCCAGCCAAACTTGAGTTGCTTAGAGGTACATAATAATACCGTTGCAAGCGGAAGCCTTGCTAATTGAAAGGAACAATCAAGATTTTGGCTGGTTGGTTAAGATTTTTTCCTTAGATTCTTAATGTTCGAGAGCGTATAGAATGCTGGCATCTCTTCAGAAAAATGCATGCTCTTGTGACTTACATAATAGTTGTTAATTAGCATTTGTGATTGTTTCTTTACTGGCTACAAGCCAGCATTTAAATGCATCAAAGCCACATTATGTCTCACTCATTTTAATTAGTGATAATCTACTTGAAAAATACAAAGGGATGTTGGTCTTATATACGAAGACAATGAAGGGCTAAAAGCACTGGTACTGATATTTTACTCTTAAAGAAGTTACCTTGCACAGGGAAGTTCACTTGTTGGTCCAAAAATATATATATTCAATTACAAATTTTCAACCTTATTATTTTTTAATGAACTTCAAACTTCATTTCTTGGTGGGTGATGACGATGCTTTTGGCAGGTAAAATTTCGTGCTTCATTTTCATATGGTTGCCGACGTGCAAGTCGGTACTTTCCTGAGCTGTAAATCACGTATGTTGGTTTCCAAAATTGTCCATTTTACTTGTTTATTGTTGTTAGTAAGTTTTTGTTAGTATTCAGTGCTTTTCATGGGCAGATACTCAAACAAAAATCTATCGTTTGGAATAGCTGATATTGGACTTTCCCTGAATGCCGCAGAAAATTTTGGAATATCTCCTGGAGGCGAGTTACATATATTAATTAATTACTTTTGAATTTTTGTTAATGCGTTTATGTGGGAATCTCATGCTCCCATTAAACCCAAAATGACGAAATCTCTTCCCCTTGATCTAACTATTTCTTTTTGCCTACGGATTATTTATTTATTGGTTAATGATCTCCATCTTTCAAAAGCCTTTACGGAAAAATTTAGAAAAAAAATTGTTACTCAGTCCTAATTCTTCACTCTCCGTTCAGATTTCACCTTTTTGGAAGGACCGATTGTCGGTTTGTAAGTAATTTCTACATTTTGATTTAGACTATTATGATTACTTGCTGGACATTCTCACTTATTGACAATTTCATTTTACAGAATTTGTGGGCTGGAAAATGTCAAAACCTAGAGCGCAAATTCGGAAAGTAGTGAAACAATTCAATCCTGAATTTCTTGATTTCTTTCTTAAAATTTATAACCCATTTCGATTTCCTACAAAGCATTGTTTGAATTTTTTTCAAAATTATTTTTAAAAAAATTAATTAATTCAATAACAAAACTCTTTAATAGTATTCATCTGTATGTTCTTTGAAAAATTATATGCCACACGTAACGAAATGGCTTTTTTGCTATATTAACTAAAAGGATCGTTACTTTTGAGATTTATTAGAGGAATTTTATGGTTAAAAAGATAATATAAATTTTTTTTTATCTTAAAGAGTGAATCATCGATTAATTACAGATAATTTTATCATTTTGATCTAAGTTAATGTATCAAACTGATATGATGTTTTAAGACCCATGTCAGCTCAATTCCCTCAACTTATCACCTGAAGGCACTGACTTATCACGGCTTGAAATTATTAAATCAAATCGGACCAGCAATGTCGACTCTAGTTCCATCATCTCAAGATCGGGCTACCCTGGCCTAATACTCTAATCTAGCAAGTATAAATGACTTTCCTCATACCACAAAAAAATGTTCCATTTCCTTCTCTCTCTTCTCAAGCTTTCTCTTTTTCACTCTTTTTCCGAATATTAACTTGAACGTGGGAACACAAAAGTCGGAGAAACCTACGACCTTTGCTTTTAATCAACCTCTAAACTTGTAATTTAAGATTATTACCCTCGTTGGACAGCTCGAATGCAATATTTTTAGCACGTGTAGGGGTCCTTTTATTTAGCCGAGTTAATATCAACAAGATTAATTACATCGTAAAAAAATCTAGTGAGCCTTTGGTTTAATGATAAAGAGAAGATCTTAAAATCTCGAAATATTAAATTCAAGTTTTATTATGTATAAATTTGATTGTTTAATTAAATTATAATTTATTAGTAAATTATTCAATGATATAATAATTAATTATTTAATTAATTATATAAATATAATACTTGATTATAAATATAATTTTAAAAAGTAAAAAATTACATTTTAAAAATCTGTTGTAGACAATTCCTGATTTGGGTCCTCTCAATAATCCTACGTATCACCAAAATCTTAGTAAAATGTAAACTCAATCTTTACTTGCCATCTTTATAAATCTTTCAAGTTCCATTTGTTTTCTTGGGAATTTTTTTTTTTTAGTGTTTCTAAGAAATAGGTATTGATTGAACTGATGCGGGAATCAATATATTTTGTTGAGTTAACCTTTAATTTCCATTTTGTCAAGTCAAATGCCTGTAAATTTTGTTGTGGATTCTTGAAGTCTAATGGTTTCGTTGTACAAGAATGGTAGAAGGGTAGGATCTGAATTATAATTAGGCAATCACCATATTATGTTTGTTAGCTGCTGCTCAATATTGAAAAGCTTAAGTCTTTTTGGTGTTTTGATTATCGAGATATCAATTAAAATCCAATTTGATCTTTTGAAACAATGAATAGCATACCTTTTAATGTTTGTAGCTTAAAGATTTTTAGAGATTTAATGGTTAAAATAACTAAATTTTAATACATTTAGTCGCAGTATTGCTAGTTGGTTATCTTATAACTATTATTTACAATACGCTGCCATAGAAAATAGATAAATGATTATGGTTCTATGTTAACTGTTTGCTTTTAGCATAAGTCAAAGGTCAAATTTTACTTGAAAATAAAAACCTTAAAATGTTCTTCCATTTTCCACGTTTTTAAGCAAATTTTTGGACTTACTCAAAAGTGATCAAACCAAGTTGGAATTTCATTTCTCTTTCCTTACTATAAGAAAGGGAAAAGGATTAAATATAAAAACGGTGCTTGAAATTATATATTTTTTATTAATTTGATATTAAAAAATTAAAATTTTTAGTTTAATATTTTAATTTTTATTTCGTCATCTATTTTAATATCGAAGACTAACGTTATTAATCAATTTATTGATATAACATGAATAACAAATCAAATACTAATACATGTCAAAGAAATTTAATTAGCATCACAATTATCAATTACTACATTAAAATTTGTCCATTTGGTTTTTACAAGGCTTAATATTTGCAAGCATGATAAACTTTTTTTTTCATTTTTCATTTTCTATTTTTTAATTTCTTTCTATTTTTATCAAAAAATAAAATTAATAAATAAAAACAAAAAGAAACAAAATAGATAAAATAAACACAAACATAAAATTTTATCAAACACAAACTTCGAGATTCAAAAATCAAAAGAACTTTGAAAGATCCTAAACAAAATGAGGAAAAGAAAGGAATTGTTTGTACAATTTGATAACACACCGATAAAGAACCTTAGAATAAGATATAGTTTTGATGATTATCTTCTTAATATGAATTGTACAAACTTGTGGGCTCACGAGGGAACTGTTGATTTAGCATGTATCGTACAATCTAAGGAGCCTACATTACATGCAAGCACAGCAGACAAACAAATGAAGATTTGAAACAAACAAATAAATTTAAACGTAAACCTTGAAAAAGATTAACGTTCAACAACATATATATTATAACTTTTCCTTTTTAAATTTTTTTATCTAAATACAATTGTAAGGATGGAAACTGTTAGTGTCAAATATTTACCTAAAAGAATATCAAAACAAACCCATCAACCTTTAACAAGTAAGTTTATTATCCATTTAATAGTTTAGAACTTAAATGAACAATAACCTAAAACTTATTGTTCACTTAATATATACATGGTATATTAAATATTTGGTATCTCTAAATTTAAGAATGTCGTAACGGTTTTGAAGCCGCTCAACGAATTTGAAAACGAAAAATAAAAAATGAGAATCGTCACCAATCTTTTTTGGTTAGGTACAATTAATTACCTTTTAAAATTTATCATTTTAATAAGATTTTAAAATTAATTAAAATTTATTAAAAAGATAATTTTATGGTCTGTAAAACAGTCTGGGTTTGAGAATCGGTTACGTGTGAGAAATAATTAGCACCCCCATAGCACCCATTCAAAAACGATACCAATTAATTATGTGTTATTTATTGATTTTGATAAAAACAGTCTTATTTTTAATGTTTGAAAAATAATTTTTTTGATTTTTTTATTTATTGGGAGTTTGTTTTTTTATTCAAATATTATTCAAGAAAAAATAAATTATAACCTTTTTTATGGGAATAATTCTTAAAATGTTTCAGTACGTTAGTAACATTGAAAGAACTCTTTCTCACCTAAAGATTTTTTAGATATCGTTTCTCGGAATACCTTAGATCTCATATTCGGAGACTCAAATTTATTTTTCATAAAAAAACTGTCATGCATGCAACGCAAATAATATTATGTTAATGCATGTGTTTTATTCTCTTTTTTAGAAATTTTGTTGATTATTTTATTAATTTTTTGTTAAAACTTTGAAAAAAAGAGGAACTTTTATTATATTAAAGATTTTTTATAAATATTCCAATACACTGATAATATTAAAAAAAATCTTTTCACATAGGGATTTCTTAAAGCATCTCTACTCGAAATACTTTTATAATCCGTCATTAGATAAAATTTACTTTTTTCTCATTTTTTATTACTTTTTTAATTTATTAATTAATTTTTATTTATTATTTTATAACTAAAAATTTTTTTATTGTATTAAAATTTTTTTAATAAATACTCAAATACATTGGCAATATTTAAAAAAAATCTTCTCACCTAAAGATTTTATAGATATCACTACTTGAAGCGGAGTACCTTTAAATCTCATCGTTGGATAAAAATTTCTTTTTCTTATTTTTTTATTATTTTATAAGATTTTATTTTAAAAAAACAAAATTATCACAAATTTTTACTATATATTTCATTATTTATTCTTATTTATTAATATTATAAAACAACAAAAATTTATTCTAGCAAATTTAAACATTTTAATATGCATAAATATTAATAATAAAATTTAAAATAACAAAAATAATATTTAAAAAAATTAAAAAAAATTAAAAAAAATCGTCTGAATCGGACTAGTCAACGGTCCAATCAATGTCGGTCCGAGTGATTCGACGGTCTGGTCAGGTTCAGTGGTTCGAAACTGATCTGGCTCGGTCTGGGTCAATTTAACCGTTCAGGGCCAATTTGACTCGATCTGATTTGGTTCCACTAGACTAGTCAAAGCCTACATGATAAGTGGATATCGAGTTGGGTCTTAGGTTGATGCACCAATCCTTTTGCTCAAAACGACGTGGTTTTGAACCTTTAATGAAATTGTGTTGTTTTGGCTTTCAACTTTCTATAAAAGCCAAAAAAAAAAAATTTTCTCTTATTTTCTCTTCTCATTCACTCTCTCTCTCTACACTCTCAGACCCTCTCTCTCTAGATCGATCGATCACCATCCATGTTTCTGACTGTCGTCAGTGGTTGTCGATCGATCACTGAAAAAATCCAAAAATCACCAAAACGTTCCTATCAACCTCCTCTCATCGGATCCGACCTTTTTTTCACTGAAAACAATCATGATCGATGTAGATTAGGGTTTAAAGTTTCGGTCTCCTTTTTTTTTTTTTTTTTAACTAAAATTAACTATTTTTTTTGTTTTTGCAAGTTTTGCTTGGCGCTGGGTTCCTCACCGATTTGGAGAGAACTATGAGTTTTGTTTGAATGGTTTTTCTTTGACAGGTAGATTTTTTTTTATTTTGAAAACTTTTTTTTTGCAGATCCCCTTCCCTTCCTCTCTTCTTTTGGTTTGGCACGAAGCTCTATTTATAGAGCTCCAGCCATGCTCCATGCTTGGCTTGGTAGAGTGAGGGGTGCCATATACGACACCTCAAGCACCAACTCTCTCTCTCTGCCTTTTTATTCTGTATTGTCTAGTCTTGACCTTGTGCCTAAGTAGGTGGCACAGGGCCTAGCATCCTAACATGGACAGATGGTGCCAGTGGTGCCATACACGGCACCAAGCACCAGCTCCCTCTCCTTGGTTTTTTTCTTCTATTATATTTTTTTTATTTTTTTATTTTTTATTTTTTTATATTTTGTTTAATTTTTATTATTGTATTTAATAATATTATTATTATCTTATTAATATCTATTATTTAATAAAAATAGCAAATTTGATCACCGCTGAATAAATTTGATGTCTACAGCTATCCCTCTTTACACATTGTTGAGAATCAGGAATAATGCAAAAACAAAGACATCAATTTTATTTGAAAAAGTTTTTTTTATACTTAAACTAATCAAAAAGCTTTTCTTATCAAATCAAAAATGCTTCTCTTACTTGAGGCTCGATAACTTTTGAAAAATTAAAATATAGAAAAGGCTCATCTCAGTAAATGCTCAACAACTTTGAGATCTAATCTTAGAAAAAGCTCCTTTCAACAAAAGCTCAACGATTTTAAAATTTTATCTTGAAAAAGGCTCTTTTTAGCAGAGGTTCAACAACTTTAAAATCTCATATTAGAAAAAGCTCCTCTCAACAGAGGCTCAGCAGAGGCTCAACAGCTTTAAAAATTCTCATCTTGAAGAAGGCTCCTCTTAGTAAAGGCTTAACAACTTTAAAAATCTCTCTTGAAAAAAGCTCCTTTTAGTAAAGGCTCAACAACTTTAAAAATTCTATCTTGAAAAAGGCTCATCTCATCAGAGGCTCAACAACTTTAAAATCTTATCTTGAAAAAAAACTCTCAATAGGGGCCTAACAATTTTAAAATTTTATCTTGAAAAAAAACTCTTCTTAGTAGAGGCTCAATAACTTTAAATTCTTTTCTTGAAAAAACTCCTCTCAGCAGAGGCTTAATAACTTTAAAATTCTCTTCCTGAAAAAGGCTCCATTCAGTAGAGGCTCAACAACTTTAAAATCTTTCTTGAAAAAGCTATCCTAGGTAGAGGTTCAACAAAAATAAATTAAACCATAAAAAATAACTTCGAATATCACTATCGAAGGATAAGCAATCTAAGATATCACCACCGAAAAGATGTTAATGACTTCGAATATCATCACCGAAGAAAATGCAAATGATTTTTTAAAATTTGGATATCACCATAAAAAAAATACAAATCAAACCTTAACATTCGGATATCACCACCGAGAATATGCAATGACTTCGACTATCACCACTGAAGGAAACTCAAATATCACCATCGAAGGATATGCAAATCAACCTTTAACACTCAGATATCACCACTGAGAATATGTAAATGACTTGAAATATCACCACCGAAGAAAACTCAAATATCACTATCGAAAAAATGCAATTAAAGCTTTAACACTCGGATATCACCATCAAGAATATGCAAATGACTTCGGATATCATCACCGAAGAAAACTCGAATATCACCATCGAAAAAATGCAAATCAACCTTTAACTCTCGGATACACCACCGAGAATATGCAAATGACTTTGGATATCATCACTGAAGGAAACTCGAATATCACCATTGAGAAAATGTAATTGAAGTTTTAACACTCGGATATCACCACCGAGAATATGCAAATGACTTTGGATATTGTCACCAAAGAAAACTTGAATATTACCACTGAGAGAATGCAAAGGCAAATTCAAACTTTAAACTCGGATATCACCACCGAGAAAATGCAAATGACTTTGGTATCGCCACTGAAGGAAACTTGAATATCACCATTGAGAAAATACAATTCAAACCTTGATACTCTGATATCACCACCGAGAGAATGCTAGTGCAAATTTAAACTTTAAACTCGAATATCACCATCGATTATTTTTGAAAATGTCTTGGATATCACCACCAAGAAAATGCAATTCATACTTTAATACTTGGATATCACCATCGAAAACTTTAAAAATAATTTATCATAATATTTTCCTTGACTGATGTCAATTTCACTGGGTTAACAACTTTTTTGCCAACTAGATTGGGCTTAGAGCTCTCATCTTGTGCCATCTCATCTTGATCTTTTGAGTATGTTTTTACCCCTTTTTTTTTCTTTTTTCTTCTTTAATGCTTCCAAAATTGGTGAACACCATTATGATGCAAACGTCTTCTCTTAAAATAAGGATGCAAATACAAATATCTTTTCGTAAAATGATGCACATGAAATGCAAATGTCTTTTCTTAAAATGATACACATGAAATGCAAATATCTTTTCAAAAAATACCAATACAGACATGCTTTATCAATGAAGGACAAGCTAATGATGCAAATGCAATGTCAAAAGGTTCAAATGCTTAAAAAAAATTTTTTTTTTTAAAAGTCAAGATATACTACTACCCAAAATCTTTTTTTCTTCAAAGTTCTTTTTCATTCAATCCCGAATCTTTCATCTCAATTCCAAATCCTTTCTTTGCTGCTCATTTTAATCAATTTTGCTTTTTTTCTTCACAATTTGGATTTCTCAATTTTCTTTCCATTTTCATCTTCAAATCAAACATGCATATGACCAATTCAAACTTAATGAAAGGGAATTGAAGAAAATGAACCCATGAACCGTGGTAAAAACTCAACTAATTAAACATACTTTTGTGTTCCCATATTCCCCCTTATTTTTTCAAAAAAAAAATTTAAAATTTTATTTTTTCTCTCTAAAAACATTTTATTTTAATGAAAAAAATTCTCAAACAAAAAAAAAAAAACATTAGTCAACCTTTATGAAGCAATGTGACTCTTAAGTTTTAAAAAAATGGTGATCATTATTATGCACATGAAAATTTTATCTTTTCAAAAGGCTTAAGGTCCGCATGAAAAATTGAATTTTTATCTAAGCTTTACGACAAATTCCTTTGGGAGGTCTTTTATGGTGAAATCAGATTTGACACCCTTTTTAATATCACAATGTGGTATTTTAATAGATGTCAAGACTAGTTGTGGTAAATTCAAGATCATATTGGACAAGGTTAAGATTTTCTATGATAACCCTTACACACATCTCAATTATTGGTTATGATGAGTTTTTACGTTGCAATCCCATTCTCGCTCTATACTACCTATTTTTTAGTTTTCACCCTTGAGCTTATTTTTTTATTTTTCTCTTTTTTTGCTTTTTTCTTATTTTTATGATTTCATCATGTACTCAAGTATTCTTGTGAAAAAGAAAATGGACAAAAGTGAAGTCGGTCATGAAAGATTTTACAAGAAATAAACTCTTTAGTTCAAGTATCTATGTTTGATCAAAATAGACTTTCAAGGTATGTAACATAGGTCAAGGTTCGAAGTTCTGAATGAATAGATAAATAGGCTCAAAATATGTGTTTAAAGGTAATCAGACCAAATACCATTTTATATCATGTGCAGGACTTTTCTTTTTGGCATCATTCTTTTTATTTCTTCAGTCATAACATCCAATCATCTCTTTTTTCTCTTTTTTTTTATTTCACTTTTGCTCTTTCTTTCATATTTCAACATTTGCTGGAATATGTTCAGAACTTCTAAACTCAATTTGTTTGACATTTGTGCTTACAACTTAAGGTATTCTTTCTTTGTTGTCGGAGCATGCCTTCATCATATGGATCTTTCTTTGTATTTTTTTATTAATGTAAAAAATGATCCTTGATCAAGGTTCATTTAGAAAGAATTCACTAGGCTCAAAGGGTTAACAAATGAATAATTCTTTTATTTGTGAAAGGATAAGGAAAGATGGCCATTTGTTATCTCAAATCTGGTCACTTGTATTGAAGAATGATTCCTTAAAAAATCAAAATTTTATTTTTATCGCCTCTTTTTTTCCTTGTTGTTTTTTTTTTTTTTTTTGGATCATTTGAATATCTAGAGTGCACGATGTAACCATCAATATTTTTTTCTTTTTTTCTTATTTTCATAGTTCACATCACAACCAATCTTTATCCCATCTTGATAAGTCAACAAGGCAATAAGGTTTATGTGACAATGAAAATCATGTTTAAAGGGTTTATTTGGGTCCCAATCATGAAATTACCTAGTGCCCTAAACTCGGTAATCTTAGTGCAACTAAAAATCATGCTCTTCTGTCAGTATGCCCCCTAGATAAAAAAAATGGTGTGTTTGGATATTCATGGCTATTTAGATGAGTTTTTGTTTGAAGAATAGTCTTGACACCTATCAAATCACTAATATATAGATAAAAAAAGCATCATATTTGCCTAATTTTTAATGAACTTAAAAGTTATTTTTTCTTCAGATTGATCATTTCAGTGTTTGTTGCTTTGAAAGAGGCATCACAAAGTTTAAACTTGTATCTTTTAAAACATTAAGGTTTTTTTTCAAGTGATTTTGGGACATGAAAATGACGTGGAAATATTTTATTCATGTAGGTTCATAATAACAACCACCAAATTTTTTTAGACTTTTTATTATAAAAAGGGAAAACAAATTTTTTTAAAAAACTTAAGACAAAAAAAGAAAAATAAAGCTCTTAGCATTCAGATTCAACTTTCATACAAGTCATGAAATTTATACAGATGTCTAATATAGAAGTGAAAAAGGAAACAAAAGATGCACACTTTTTATTTTGAATCAATCTACCTATTTGCAACACTAAATGAAGTATCCATCATTTTTTTGAGAAAAGTCATAGAATCATTCTCCAATTTCTCATCTGTCCATCGTATCAAAATTATTCATATCAATGCTTTAACATCCTTGGTTCACCTCTTTTTCAATATATCAAGGTAGAGAATTTTCAGCAACATGATGATCACTGTTAGTTTTCAATTCTATTTTTTTAGCTAATGAGATCTCTAACCTTGTATTTCAGTGTAGGATAGTTCTTTGTTGAGTGACCTTGATTTTCATTATAGTAATCACATTTTACATTAAGATCATACCATTTCGAGTAAGGGGGTTGAAAGGGCTCTAAATGCATAGGTTCCAAAAGCTGATTCTAGATAAGTTAGGGTAATAATTTTGTGTAAGATATGAGAATAGGGTCAAAATTTCTTAGGGCGCTCAAACCATTACTTGGATTGGATCTTTATTCTGATCTGGTAAATGTAACAAAATGGTTGTATGAATAGTTGGGTGTCTAAAAAAATGGCTAAAAATATAGTGGATAAACTGGTTATTGTAGTGACTGATACGGTTGACAACGATAAGGGATGGATGTAACATTGTTTATGAGAGGGTAATGGGTTTGGTACACCAATATAAGATATAGAGTGAAACTTTTAAACTGTTACCCCACATAGTTCGCTGTTTGGGCTTCATTCTCTTTCTTTTTGAGGGCTTCACCTTTTTTTGCTTCATTTATCTCTCATGCATCAAGCTTATCATTTTTTATGGCATTTTTAATAATTTCACCAGATATCACTATATCTGTAAAATTTTTAGTGGCATTACCTATTAGTCTCTCATAGTACAATGCTTTCAGGGTATTTACAAACAAGACAACGGTCTCTTTATTAGTGAGAGGAGGTTAAACTTATGCGATCATATCTCTTAATCTCTGTGCATAGTCTTTAAAGCTTTCAATTACTTTATTTTCCATGTTCTGTAGAGATAGATGATTTGAAGCTAGATCTATGACATACCGATATTGTGTAAAGAATGCCCTTATGAGCTCTTGCTAGGAATGAATATGAGTTCAAACCATTTGGTTGTAGATCTCGTAAGACTGTCCTAAAATACATGCATCAACAACTTCTCGTCATGAGTATATACCATCATCTTATGATAATACATGGTGACATAAGTCATTGAACATTTTGTGTCATCATATTTTTTAAACTCAGAGATTTTGAATTTAGATGGAATGATGATGTTTGGAACCAAACAAAGCTCAGTTACATCCGTAGAGCCATAAAAATTTATTCCTTCTACAGCCTTAAATCTTTCTTTTAATAATTTCATCTTCTGTTAAGCATTGGTATCTTTTACTTTCTCAAATGTCTTTATTTCTAGCTTTTCTCTCTTTTTGGAATCATTCGAGTCTAGAGTCAAGATTGTCTTAAATGGTTTTTCTACCATAATAGGATTAGTAAAATTTTAGAATTATCCTGAAACAAGTGTGGACGTCATTTCTGGATATTGATAAGCATATCCTCCCGAGGTAAAAATTTGAATTCTAACTCCTTGAGAAGGTTGAGTTAATCGTGGCTCAAACCTTGGAGGGTATGTAGGATCCACCATATCTGACGATTGCTCTTGAAAGCTAGGATTTTTTTCCACCACTTTTCTTTATCAAGATTCTTAAGCATGTCCATTATCTTACTAATATCCCCTCTTAGTTTTTCCTGAACCTTCTTCATCCTCTCAAATCGACTAGCCTATTCTTGTTTTATGATTCTTGTTTGAACTTTGGTATTGTATGAATAGTGAGTAGGTTAAGTCAAAATTTATTAGTGGGTGAGCTATTCTTGAACCTTTATTTATCAAAAAAAGAATTTATTTTAAAAACTCAAAATGCCATATGTTAAAAATTTTATTTTATATTTTTTTATTTTTTTAAAAAATAATGGTGCACATGATGCATGAATGCAAGTGGGAGATATTTACTCTTGTATAAATTTCAACATTAAAAATTCTCATTAATTTCATACAACTTTTGTTACATGAGATTTGAAAAAATCTATAGTTCTATGAGATCCATGAAGACTTTTCAAAAGAAAAATATCTTAAAGCAAATACCTTCATGCAGAACTGTATGATATGATTAATGTAAAAAGAAAAACAAAACAAAATTGAGTTAGTGTGAGGATGTGGTTTGAGATTAAAAAATATTTTTTTTGTTTTGATATTTTTGTTTTGTTTTGTATTACACACAACTTTTATTCTTACACGTTTTGGACATAGGTATTTTCTACAAGAAGGTGGGCAAGATTCTACTTAAGGTTAGCTTCCTAGGCTTATTGCATGTTGGGTTTGGGTTGACATACATCTAAAAGCTCTCAAATTGTTCCTTACTGTCATCCATTCTAGACTAGTAAGGTGTCCTAATTCTCACCCATTACAAGCTATGAACGGAAAGGGTTCAATTTGAGTAGAAGTATTTCACTTGTCATTGCGAAGGTTATCACCTCACGATGGCATATGTACTTTACTTTCTCTTATAAAAGATAAAGCCCGAGTTTAGAGCTCATACATAAGATACATCATGTTATTGTGTGTGTATTTGTTTCTTGATTTATTAAGAGTAATATATACAAAAAAATAAAGCATAAGAAGCGTACTAAAAAAACATATGTCAAATTTTTCTTTTTGTTTTCGATTTTTTGTTTTTTTTTTTGCTTTTTTTCTTATTGAAAGTAAAAAATAAAAATTTAAAAAAATAATTAGGACTATTTAAATCAAAATTTAAGGAGAACACATAGTTAATTTTGGCCTGACTCTCGAATGGCATTCCCTAGCAGAGTCGCCAAGCTGTCGTAATGGTTTTGGAGTCGCTCGACAAATTTGAAAATCAAAAATAAAAAAATGGAGTCGCCACCAAATTTTTTTGGCTAGGAACAATTGGCCACCTTTTAAAATTTATCCTTTTAATAAGATTTTAAAATTAATTAAAATTTATTAAAATTATAATTTTATGGTCTGCGAAACAGTCTGAGTTCGAGAGTCGGTTACGTGAGGGAAATGATTAGCACCCCCATGCGCCCATTCAAAAATGGTACCAATTAACTATATGTTATCCATTGATTTTGATAAAAATAGTCTTATTTTCGATGTTTGAAAAATAATTTTCTTGATTTTTTTATTTATTCAAAGTTGGTTTTTTTATTCAAATATTATTCAAAAATAAATAAATTAGAACCTTTTTTATTAAAATAATTCTTAAAATATTTCAGTACGTTAATAACATTAAAAGATTTCTTTCTCATATAAAGATTTCTTACGTATCACTTCTCGAAATACTTTAGAATCTCATCTTCGGAGGCTCAAATTTATTTTTTACAAAAAATTATGTCATGCATACAATGCGAATGATAATATGTTAATGCATGTATTTTATTCTCTTTTCTAGAAATTTTATTGATTGTTTTATTAATTTTTTGTTAAAACTTTGAAGAAAAGAGGAACTTTTATTATATTCAAGATTTTCTATAAATATTTCAATACACTGGTAATATTAAAAAAAAATTTCTCACTTAAGAATTTTTTAAAGCATTTCTACTCGGAATACTTTTAAAATCCCGTCATTGGATTAAATTTATTTTTTTCTCATTTTTTATTACTTTTTTTAATTTATTAATTAATTTTTATATATTATTTTATAACCAAGAAAATTTTTATTGTATTAAAAATTTTTTAATAAATACTCCAACACACTGATAGTATTTTAAAAAAATCTTATCACCTAGAGATTTCTTAAGTATCACTACTCGAAGTACCTTTGAATCTCATCGTTTGGTAAAAATTTCTTTTTCTTATTTTTTTATTTTTTTATAAGATTTTATTTTTAAAAAATAAAATTATCACAAATTTTTACTATATTTTCATTATTTATTCTTATTTATTAATATTATAAAACAACAAAAATTTGTTCTAGCAAATTTAAATATTTTAATATGCATAAATATTAACAATAAAATTTAAAATAACAAAAATAATATTTTAAAAAAATTAAAAAATTAAAAAAAATCACTTGTGGCTGGTCCGATCAACGTCAGTTCGAGCTATTCGATGGTATGGTAAAGTTCAACGATTCGGGACTGGTCCGACTCGGTCTGGGTCGATTCAACGGTTTGGGGTCGGTCTGACTCAATCTGATTCAGTTCAACAGGATCGGTAAAGGCTAAATGAGAAGCAGGCCTTCAGGTCGAGTGCACAGATCTTGGGTCAGGTCTCAAGCTGATGCACGGATCCTTCCATTCAAAACGATGTTGTTTTGACCCTTTAATGAAACGACATTATTTTGGCTTTCAGATTTCTATAAAAGCCAAAAAAAAAAAATTCCCTCATTTTCTCTTCTCTCTCTCTCTACACTCTCAGACCCTTTCTCTCTAGATCGATCAATCAATTACTGTCATCGCTCAGGCCATCGTCGGTGGTCGCTGGCTGGTTACCGAAAAATATCCAAAAATCACCAAAACGTTCCACTCAATCCCCTCTCACCGGATCCAACCTCTTTTTCATCGCAAACAACGTCGATCGACATAGATCAGGTTTAAAGTTTTGGTATCTCTTTTTTTTAACTAAAACTAACTATTTTATTTTTTTTATTTTTACAGGTTTTGCTTGGTGCTAGGTTCCTCGTCGATTCAGTGAGGACTGTGATTTTTGTTTGAATGATTTTTCTTTGGTAGGAAGATTTTTTTTATTCTAGAAACTTTTTTTTTTTTGCAGGATCCCTTCCCTTTCCTCTCTTCTTTTGGTTTGACACAGAGCTCTATTTATAGAGTTTTGACCATGCCCCATGCCTGGCTTGGCAGAGGGAGCCCAAGCACCAACTCTCTCTCTGCCTCCTTATTCTGTATTGTCTAGTCTTGGCCCTATGCCTGAACAGGTGGCACAAGGCCTAGCATCCTAGCATGGGCGAGTGGTGCCATCGGTGCCGTGCACGACACTAAGCACCAACCCCCTATCAAACTTTGGAGGTCCTACTTGTATATGTTTATTTTTTAGAGTTTATATATGATATGAAGAAAGAGTTGACGAAAACGTCATAATCTTACATTTAATTTGTGTTGCTTAGAAAGCCCTGTAAATTTACCAACTCCTAAATCTATCAATTTTTTTTAAAATTGCTTATTAGATTTAGAAATATATAACTAAATTACAATGTTCAAAGATAACATTAGAATTTATAATGCAATATTTCAATTTACCTTACTCGGTGATTTTTTTTTTAATAAATTACAACTGAATACAAAATTTTTAATAGATCCTTTTCTAAAAAAAGAAAGGGAAATGAGCCAGTTACAGAATATACATCATTGAATAGGTACGGACAAACAAATTAGTTACTCTCATTGCTTAAAATCATAACATTTGTAAAATAGATTAAACATTAGCTGGATGAAAATTTTTTAGTACATGTTCAACAATTAAAGATGTTTTTCATTTAATGTAGGGAAAAAATATAATGAGATAATCAAAAGAAGCCATTTAAGATGGAATTTTAAATTATTAAATAGTTGATTTTATACTTTACATAGAGCTACAAACTTTGATAGTACCATTATATTCAAGCATTATCTCTATACTATCATAGCACAATGAATTCAACTCTTAAAGCTATTTGCAAAACGTGTAATTTATATTTTTACTAGACCATTAATGAATTATTATTTCAAAAATATGTTACAAACGTCCAAAAAAGATGAAAAATATATGAATCGTAAAAATGTGCATGAATGTACCTTGTATATATTATTTGAGAATGCAACAGAGGTCATGTGCTTTCTTAAGTTTAATTTTGAAGCCAAACCTACCCCTCCCATAAATAAGGTAAAATTTTGGTTATATGTACTTAGGTATAAGATGCAAAGATATTGGTTAGATTTTCTAATGTTACTAAAATAACTAAGGAATATGCAAATTCATCTTATAGCTTCATTTGGCACAGCTTATGTTGTACATGGGTGTTGTTATAGCAACAATGCAATAATGGAGAAGAATCAAAAAAGTCTTTAGGTAAGACACTTACATGTCGTAACGGCTTTAAAACCATCGGACATAAATGAGTTTTAAAATCGAGAGAAATAAAAGAGAGAGTCACCACCAATCTTTGTTAGGGTGTGATTGGCCATCTAAAAGTTTATCTTTTTAATAAAACTATGAAATCGAGTTTAAAGTTTATCAAAAAGATAAATTTTGATTTACAAAAAATCAGGTTGAGTCTGAGAGTCGGTTACGTGTAAGGAATGATTAGCACCCCCACAACGCCCATAAATTGGTACCATTTAATTACACGCTATTTTCGGTGTTGGATAAAAATGGTTTCAATTTGTAATTTAACAATAATTTCCTTCATTCAGAAAAGTAAGATTTCGCTAAAAAAATTTTATTTAAAAAATTATCTTAAAATTCTCCAACATCTAAGCAGAATTTAAAATAACTCTTTTCGCTAAAGATTTAACACAATAATCCTTAAAATGGAATAGCAATCTTTATAGAAAATAATTGTTAGTGACTCTCCAACATCTAGGCAAAGTACTAAGAATTATTTCTTTTGGAATGTTATTTTTATTTTATTTTATAATATCATAATTTTTTTAAAACGTGTTATTCTTTTTTTTATTGTAAAATATTTTATCATCAAACAGTAAATTAAATAGAGAATAATGCCGAAATTTATCAATAACAACACGCTAACGTATGTATGCTAATGAATGTCATGTAAAATGAAATGCAATTTAAGAGTCGGGTTCTTAAGTATAATGAAACCACCCCGACTCTCCAACATCTAGGCAGAGCTTAGGTGCGACTGTTTATATTTAAGATCTCAATTTACTATTATACTTTTTATTTATTAATCTTATTATTAATGCGAATTAAGAAATCATGTGAAAAGACTTAACGAAGTAAAATTTCTTAAATACCCCATCATCTAGACGGCATTCAGGAACAAATTGCTTCAAATGGAATTTTCACACGTGTCTTTAAGATTTTTAGGATGTTTTAAGTAAGGGTTTGAGTAGTGGTTTTAAAGATTAAGGTTTCAAGATTCTGAAGATTCAGATTTTAAGGGTTTGGATTTAAGTTTTGAGGGTTTTAAGGTTTGATTTTAAGGTATAGAAGGTTTAGGGTTTTGATTTCAGAGTTTGAAGATTTTAAGATTTTGGTTTCAAAATTTGAAGTTTGGGGTTTTGATTTAAGGTTTTGGATTTTAGGGGGTTTGGATTTGATACTTTAAAGTTTTGGGATTTCGAATTTTGGGGGGTTTTGAATTTTAGGGGTTTCAGATTTTAGGGGTTTGGATTTAAGGGATTTTGGATTTTAAGATTTTGGATTTTAGGGATTTTAGAAACCCAAGATTTTGAAAATTAAGAATTAGTGTTTAAGGTTTCATTTTTAAGAAAATACGAACATCTCTAAAAATCTCTAACATCTAGGCAGATTTTTGAAGCAAGTTCAATTTTTATGATTTTTGAAAACTAATTAAAAATTTTTTATATATATATTTTTTATGAAAATTTATTAATAATAATTCTCCAACATCTAGGTGAAATTATTTTTTTAGAAAAATATTTTTTATTCCCTCCAACATCTAGGCAAGAAAAATAATAATAATTATTCTATTATTATTATTATTATTATTATTATTATTATTATCATCTTAAGCATTTTTAATATATATTTTTAATTATTATCTTACTTACTTTCATTTTTATTATTATTAAAACAATTAAAAATTTATCCTAATAAATTTAAGAACTTATCGTGCATAAATATATTAAAATACCTAAAATAACAAAAATAATAATGTATATAAAAAATTAAAAAAAAGTTTTTTACCTGAACCAAACCTGTCAACGGTCTGATCAACGCTAGTCTAGATCGATCTGATCGATTTGATGATTCAATCAGCAGTTCGGATAATTCAGCGGTTCAGATCGGTTCAATCGATTCACTGGCGCTTCATCCGAACCGACTGGAGGATGGTTCAAGTGGGTTGGCGGGTTGGTTTACGCGGATCTCGAGTCAGGTTCAGTCCATGTACGAATCCTCTTATGCTTGAAACGGCATCGTTTTAGCCCTATGCTCAAAACGACGTCGTTTTGCTTTTATGTTTTCTTTATAAAAGTCAACCCTTTTTTTTTTAGTTCATTTTTCTGTTTCTGAGAAAAAAAAAAGAGAAAAAGAGCTCTGGAAAGAGGTTCGACGCTCTCACCATCCGACAATTGCCTGGTCCACCATCGGTGGTGTTCGTCGGTGGTCGAAAATTTTGAAATCCTCCTGAAAGCTCTTTTTTACGTGATCTTTTCAGATCCGATCTTCTCTTCACCAGAAACTACCTCGATCGATGTAGATCGGGGTTCAAAGTTTTCTGTTCTTTTTTCTTTCTTTTTTTTTAAAAAACTTAAACTAATGACTTTTTTTTGTTGCAGGTATCTCCTTGATGCTGGGTTCCTCGTCGATTCGGTAAGGACTGTGATTTCTGTTTTATGTGGTTTTTTTTTCGTAGATCTGTTTATTTTTCTATTTGGGTATTTGGGGGGTTGTTTGGGTTTTTGTTTTATCTAAGAGGTTATTAGTAGGGGTGCGTGTTTTTTTATGTTCTGGTGAGGGGATCTCTGAGCATTCCAGAGGAGGGAGATCGAGTATTTTTATAAGGTTAGAAATGGTGGTAGCGTGTTCTGATAGAGTGAAGGGACTAGACAAGAGGGTGGCATGATGGCTGAGGCAGCTTGGCAGGGCATGGGTGGCCAGCGGTGCCATGCACGGCACCCGCTGGCACCAGCCCTTTCTATTTTGTTTCTTCTGTTTGGATTTTTTTGTTTATTTTTCTTTTCTTTTTTTTTAAATTTTTTAAATTATAATTAAACCAATATTATTATTATTAAAAAATGTAGACCTAGATAAAATTCGGTATCTACAGCTGTCCCTTTTTACACATTATTGAAAATCAGTAACAGGACAAAGATAAAGACAATGACTTTATCCGAAGCTAACTAAATAAAAGCGATTGAGATTAAATCGTAAGTTAGGAACATAAGAATGATCGGGATTAAATCATGAGTCAGAGATTAACGACAACTGAGACTGAATTGCAAGTCAGAGAAATAAAAATGACTGAGATTAAACCGCAAGTCGGAGAGATAAAAGTGATTGGGATTAAATCGCAAGTTGAAAAACTATAGGAATGACTGGAATTAAACCATGAGTCAGAGATTAACGACAACTGGGACTGAATCACGAGTGAGAGAAATAAAAACGATTGGGATTAAATCGTAAGTCGAAGAGATAAAAGTAATTGAGATTAAACCGCAAGTTAAGAAACTATAGAAATGACTGGATTAAACCATGAGTCAGAGATTAATGATAACTGGGACTGAATAGCAAGTCAAAAAAATAAAAATGACTGAGATTAAACCGTAAGTCAGAAAGTAAAAACGACCGAGATTAAATCGCAATTTAATAAAAATGACTGGGATTAAACCGTAAGTCAGAGAGATAAAAGTGTTGGGATTAAACCGCAAGTTAAGAAACTATAGGAATGACTGGGATTAAACCATGAGTCAGAGATTAATGACAACTGGGACTGAATAGCAAGTTAAAGAAATAAAAACGACTGAGATTAACCGTAAGTCAGAAAGTAAAAGCGATCGAGATTAAATCGCAAGTCAATAAGTAAAGAATAAATTGAGACAACACCGCGAGTCGAGAAGTAAAGAATTGACTTGGACAACACCGTAAGTCAAAAAATAAAGAATCAATCAAGACAACACCGTGAATTGAAATTATGTTCGGAGGTCTTAAAATCATGCCTAGAGGTCTTACATAAATCATGCTCAAAAGTCTTATAGAATCGATTGGAATAATACCGTAAGTCAAAATTAAAGAATCGATCGGGATAATATCGAAAATCAAAATTATGCCCGGAAGTCTTACAAATCATGTTCAAAGGTCTTACAAAATCGATCGAAACAACATCGTAAGTCAAAATTAAAAAATCGATCGGGATAACACTGCGAATCAAGCTATAACAAGATCATGATTGAACTTAGATTAAATCAACAGTCACAAATGAGAAGGATTAAACCATAACTAAGAGAAATACTAAGGATCAAGATTAAATCATGAATCAAAAAATAATGAGATCGAGATTAAATCATGAATCAGAGAATAAAGAGACCGAAAATAAATCACGAGTTAAAAGTTAACAACAATCGAGATTAAACTGTGATTTTAAATTAAAGAGATTAGGATTGAACAGCGAATTGGAGATAAAGAGATCGAGATTAAACTACGAGTCAAAAAATGACGTTAACTTGGATTGAATCACAAGTCCGAAAATAAGGAGACCAAGATTAGACCACAAGTCAAAAGATAACAATAATCAAGATTAAACTATGATTTTGAATTAAAGAGATCGGGATTGAACCACGAATCAGAGGATAAATAGATCGAGATTAAATCGTGAGTCATAAAATGAAATGATCGAGATTAAATCACGAGCCAAATATTGATGATAACTGGGATTGAACCGTAAGTTAGAGAGATAAAAGAGACTGGGATTAAACCGCATGTCAAAAAATAAAGAAATGGTTGAGATTAAACCATGAGCTAAATATTAAAAATGACTGGGACTAAACCGCAAGTCAAGAGACTATATAAGATTGAGTTATGAGTTGAAGGGATTAGGTACCCTATAGATCGATAGTTTCAATTTTAGGGAATGTGATAACATACTATCTTCAAGGCCATCATTTTTGTTTTGAAAAAGAAACATATTGATTCTTCTCGATGTATCATAAAGAAACCTTTTATGTAACTTATCAAGATGTATGTAATGCGTGTAATGATTAAGATGAATGAAAAAATAAAGATGTCGTTAACGAATTATATCATGCATTTTCATCCAAATTAATTCAACTTTTGGTTCATTTCTTTTAAACTTTAAAAGTAGCTTCCAGTAATCTCGTCCTTTTAAATTTTTTAATTTTTAACCAAAAATCTCTGTCTCATGACAGACCCGTTTGGCTTTTAGTCACTCAAAAAAAAATTTATTCTTTATCCCCTTTCTCTTCTTTATCTTCAGTAATCAATCAATTTTATTTTATTCATTCCACCCCCCGTATTACTATTTTTGTCATTCTTATATTGCATTCTCTTTTTGAGTAGTGCATTAGTCTATTATGAACTTTATCACACTATCTTAATTCTAAATGACAAATGCAACGATTTCAAGTTCAAAATTGGGTGGGAAACAAAGTCAGTAATGGGGTATTTTGGGTTTAGGAAGATAAAGATAAGCCTTTTGGAACACAAAGAATAGTTAACTCAAAAGTATTTCAAAAACCAAATTATCAATTCTCTAGATAATGAACATTTGAATGACCTTGGCCTACTCAGACAACATCTTTTTTGAAAACTCGTTACATTTGTGATCTTGTCACTTATGATTTCATATAGCCAATCCTTGCCTCATATCTGTGACTAATGAGAACTTACCCCATAAAAGTTATCTTTTTTAATTTTGGTGATAATTCATCCATTCGGTGCCACTCTTTCGTTCCTTGAAAGACTTTCTTCGAGCTCCACCTTCATTCAAGCCGTCTTTACAAGTTTTCAGCTTGAATGACCCATTTTAACTCAAATCATCCTTTTCGGGTTTTCAATTTGAATTACTTCCTTTCTTATTTATTTTGTTTTTTTTCTTTTATGTTTTTTTATTTTATGTTTTTTTTGTATTTTTTTTCTTTTTTTCTTCTTTTTTTAAGCAAAATATTTCTTGACAATGTCTGAATTTACAGGATTTGGTAATTTATCTCTGTCTATTTTTGTAAGGATTAGAGCTCCACCAGAAAAAATCTTTTTTACCACATATGGACCTTTCCAATTGGGCGTCCATTTTCCTCTATTGTCATGCTGACATGGCAAAATCTTTTTCAAAACCAATTTTCCCTCGTGAAAGCATCGGGATCATATCCTTTTGTCCTGTACTCGCATGATTCTTCTTTGATACATTATTCATAACTGAGTGTTGAGAGCTTTTTCTCTTCAATAAGATTCAGTTGCTCAAAACGATCCTGAGCCCATTCTGCCTCATCCAATTTTGTCTCCATCAACACCCTCAGAGAAGAAATTTTCACTTTAATCAACAGTACAGTTTTCATCCCATACACTAGTGAAAATGGGGTGGCTTTTGTGGAGGTTCGAATTGATGTTCTATAGGCAAGTAAAGCAAAAGGTAACTTTTCATGCCAATCTTTATATGTGTCAGTCATTTTTTCCAATATTCTCTTGATGTTTTTATTCACAGCTTTCACTGCACCATTCATTTTTGGGCGATATGGTACTGAATGATGATGCTTGATCTTGAACTGTGCACATAATTCTTTCATCATTTTATTGTTTAAATTGCTAGCATTATCTGATATGATCTTTTTCGAGAGTCCATACCGACATATTATCTCTCTTTTTATAAATCTACACACCATTGATCGCATAATACTAGCATACGAAGCTATTTCTACTTATTTTATAAATTAATCAATTATCACAAAGATAAATCGATGCCATTTGAAGCTTTTGGATTATGAGTCCAATCATATCCATTCCCCACATGGAGAAAGGCCATGGTGATGCCAAGACGTGTAGCGAGACTGAAGGGGAATAAATTTTTTCTGCATAAATTTGACGTTTGTGACACTTCCTAGCATAATTGATGCAGTCATTTTCCATTATAGACCAGTAGTAACCAACTCTCATAATCTGTTTGGCCATCATATGCCCGTTAGCATGTGTTCCACAAATTCTTTCTGTACTTCTTCAAGTATTCTTCTTGTTTCCACAGCATCGACGCACCTTAGCAAAATTTGATCTCGACTCTTTTTATACATAATTTCTCCATCAAGCATAAAACCTGCTGCTAATCTTTGAATGATTCTTTTATCATTTTTTGAAGCCTACTCTAGGTAGTTTTGACACTTGATATATTGTACAATGTTATAGTACCAAGGTTGTCGATCTGCCTCTTCTTTCATATTTGAATAGTGGGCTGGTGAAATTTTTATTTGTACTCTAATGGGCTGGATTCCCATACTATTATTTAACTTAAACATTACTGTCAAAGTAGCCAAGGCATCAATAATCTGGTTTTCTTCTCGAGGAACATGCTGAAATTGAATCTCTTTAAAATGTTTCATCAAACCAGCTATATGCTTTGGTATAACACTAGTTTTGAGTCTCTAGTCTCCTATTCACCTCTTAGTTGATAGATTACCAAGGCTGAATCCCTATATACTTCTAGTGTTTCAACTTTTTTTTCAATGGCCATCTGTAACCCCATGACACATGCCTCATATTCAGCAACATTATTTGTGCAATTGAAATCTAACCTTACGATACATGGGTAATAATTTTCTTCTGGAGATATTAACACTACCTCAATGCCATGCCTTATTATATTGGATGCCCCGTCAAAAAACATTTTTCACATTTTTCCTATAGGCTCTTCATCTTCATCTTGTAAGATCACCATCAAATTTTCATTTAAAAACTCAAACTTCATTGGTTCATAATCTTCTGTAGTTTGATCAGCAATTGCACTCTTTTTTATGGATTTTTATGTCACATACATAATATCATATTTTGAAAGCATGACCTATCATCTCGCTATCTTGCTTGACAAAGACGGTTTCTCAAAAATGTACTTGAGGGGATCCAATTTTGAGATTAGTCATGTTGTATGGTAAATCATGTATTGTCTGAGTTTATGAGTAGTCCAAGCTAAGGCACAACATATTTTTTCTATTTGGGGGTACTTGGCCTCGTACTCCGTAAACTTTTTACTTAAATAGTAAATAACATGCTCTTTCTTACCAGTTTCATCTCTTTGCCTCAATACACATCCCATCGATTTTTTTTAAATCGTTACATATAAAATCAACGTCTTTTCTGCAACTGGTCGAACCAACACCGGTGGGCTTATCAAATACCCTTTAATCTTTTCAAAGGCATTTTGGCATTTTTCATCCCATTCACCAAGATTATTTTTGTGAAGCAACCTGAAGATTGGATCACATTTCGAGGTAAATTGGGATATGAAGTGAGAAATATAATTCAATCGCCCCAAAAAGCCTCTCACCTCCCTTTACGTGCGTGGTACTGACAATTTTTGAATGGCTCAAATTTTATCAGGGTCTACTTTTATACCTCTTTCACTGACTATAAACCCTAACAATTTTTTAGATTTAACAGCAAAGATGCATTTGGCTGGATTCAACTTGAGCTGGTATCTCTATAATTTTTCAAAAAGCTTTCTGAGATTAATAACATGATTTTCTCCTTCTTGAGACTTAGCTATCATATCATTAACATATACCTCTATCTCTTTATGCATCATATCACGAAAGAGAGTGACCATCACCCTTTGATATATGGCACCAGCATTTTTTGACCCTAAATGCATGACTTTATAGTAAAATATCCCTTACATTGTCACGAATGTAGTTTTTTCCATATCTTCGTGAGCCATTTTGATTTGATTATAGTCGGAGAACCCATCCATGAAGGAAAAAGTGGAGTATTTAGCAATATTATCCACAAGGGTATCAATATATGGCAATGCAAAATTATCCTTTGGGCTGGCCTTATTTAAATCTCGGTAGTCCACATACATTCTAACTTTTTCATCTTTATTAAGAATTGGGACTATATTAACTACCCATTCAGGGTACTTGGCTATTTCTAGCAAACCAACGTCAAATTACTTTTTTACTTCTTCTTTTATCTTTAGTAACATTTTTGGCTTCATACGTCTCAATTTTTACTGTACTGGTCGACATTCTGATTTTAAAGGTAACCTATGCTCAACCACCTCTATGCTAAGTCTTAGCATATCATGATAAGAAGACCATGCAAATACATCTATGTACTTTTGTAGTAGATTCATTAACTTTTACCTCTCAATCGATGATAGTGAAGTACCGATCCTAACTTTTTTCTTATTGTCACTATCTCTCAAATTTAATGGGTCAGTTGATTCCTAATAGGGTTCTATAATTTTTTTCTCTTGTTCCATCCATTTTAATAGATCAAGAGATAAATCATAGTCTTCTGAATCAACATCATTATTAAGCTTGCTAATGTGAGTCAAATTTTTAAAATCAAACCCAATGTTATTACCTTAGTCATCTATAATGTTCATTATTAGAAAACCTAAAAATGGGTATAATCACAAAGAAATATATATTGATCTTAGCAAGGGCAAAGAGAATGGTAATGAAAGAAAAAAAAATGAAAAATAGAGAACATGATATAAATGAAATACATTGCATTCATCATTTTATTAAGACAACGAAAATAAGCCCATACACTTAACCTCTGCATGCTCTTGGGCAGAAGCAATTGAAATTTTTAAGTTAAAGGGTTTAAGGATAACAAAAATGATACACCATTCTTCGAGTCTCTTAAAAAAAAAAAGATCTCTTCATCTTGCATGACTCATTCATCTGCTTCAACTTGAAATTACGAGAAAGCTTTCTCTAATCCCATTACCAGTCCCATTAGTTCAACTCCTATCGACCCAAGATAGACATGCTCGGCTGAACGAAAGGTTTCATACAAATAAGGGAACATCATTTTTCCATCAATCGAATTTTACCCTTTTAGGTGTGTCATTCTCTTTTCTTTCTTCTTCAGCATTACATTTTTTTTATCAGCAACCATAAGCTTATAGCCTAACCCTCATATTTCTTTATTTTTAACTGAGCATGATGCTCTTGTGATTCCTTGTAGAGCTTTCCCTAAGTTTTGCCCGACTCGCCAACTCTTACCAACAGTCTGCTTGATCACCATATTCGTAGCTTTTGACAATTGAGATATTAGTACCCTTGACCCTTCTCTTATATAAGTAACGTTTGCTACTTCAAAAGCTCTGAAAGAACATTCAATCACTTTTTTTACTGCCTCAACATAGGGAGTTGTTAAAGTCTTTGTTACTAATAAATCTTTCTCACCATCCACACAGACTTATTTTTCTTCTATGATGAATTTTACCTTATGATGTAGAAATAAAGGTACAACTCTGATCGTATGAATTTAAGGTCTTTCAAGTAGATAACTATATGCAAGAGTTATGTCCATTACTTAAAATATAATGTTAAAAGTATAAGGACCGATCTGTAATAAGATTTCTATATCACCAATTACCTCTCTTCACACCCCGTCAAATGCTCTTACAATAATATGGTTATTCCACATGTAAGAGGGATCCACTAAAAGCTTTGATAATATTGTCAGAGGTATAACATTAATAGACGATCCATTATCAATTAGCACTTTAGCCATGGTGTGAGACTTACACTTGACAGTAACATGTAAAGCCTTAATACTACCATATTCTTCTGGAGGTATTTCATCATCATTGAAGGTAATAAAATTTAAGGCCACAATATTCTCAACCATGTGATCTATCTTGTCAACAGAAATGTTATGCTTGACATAAGCTTGGTTGGGCACTTTCAATAAAGCATTCCTATGCAGCTCAGAATTTAATAGTAGCAACAGTAAGAAAATACGAGCTGGCAGTTTATTTAGTTGGTCAATCACACTGTACTCATTGTGTTTGATGATCTTTAGAAACTTATAAGCTTTTTTTATACCGATTTGTTAACCTGTACTTCTAAGCTTAACACCCGTTGAAACTCTTGGCTTTTCTTTGTGTCTTCTTTTCTATCTTACCTTTCCCTTTTCTGGCTCTTTCTGACATTTCAAGAGTATAAATTTGACCACTTCGGGTCATTCCTCCTATTCTCGTTATGTTGGTAGTATTCTTCATACTTGGATTATTCGAGGTCATATCAAGTTCTCGCATCACTACATCATAATCTATCCCCATGAGACTGCTTTGTCAGTCTGATAAGGGAATGGACTAGGGACATAAATGATCATTGATGTCTTAGAATAGGAGATGATTTTTTCAGTTAGGGACTCTAATTTTTCATCATAGTAGACAGTGAGAGGTTTGGGGATAAAAGACTTGCCAAGATGCTCGTCACCTACTGTATTCACGCTATTTTCATCACATTCATCATAGAACTCAATGATGACCTCATCCATCAAGCTCTGTAATGTTCGCTTAAAGACCTTATAGCTTTGGATCGAATGTCCAATTATTTCCCCATGGTATTTATAAAAATGGTCAGAGTCTTCATGACTTCCATTATCCAAAAATAATGGAATCATGCCTGTCTCATACAAACAATCGTACACCCGTTCAAAAGAGATCTTCACTTCATCCGTGCATATTTTGATCTTCACATATTTTTCTTTACCCATCATATTGATTTTTCCTTTGGTGTGATCCGACAAAGGGTTTTACTGACACTTGACTTGAATTTGATATCAAAAGATAAAAACCCATCATTTATCAAACCTTACACCTTGTGTTTAAGTGCTGTGTAATTTTTAATAGAGTGTCTTATAATCCCGTAATGATAATCGTACTTGGCGTTAGGGTCATACCAAGTTGGGTAATATGATTTTAATGGTTTTGTATAAGAAAGAGCGACAAGGTGGCTTCTCACTAACTGAAGGTATAAATAGATGTAAGACATGAGAATTAGGTCAAAATAAGGTCTTTCTTGATTATTATTATTTTGTGAGTTTCTTTGATTGTTGTTTGGGTAGGTTGGTTAGGTAAATGATCGAGTTAGAGGTGCAGAGGTGTAGTTGGATGTTCGAGGGCTAAAGCTTGGTCTAAACAGTGATTGTTGGGTTACTCAGTAATGGTATGATTATTGAGAGATTTGGTTGGTGGCAGGATAGTAAGGAGGGTATGGATCATATGGGATAAAAAGATAGTGTGAGAGATTTCTATGAGTGGCAGCATGTGTCTCATGCTTTTTCTTCTTTAAAGTTGCTATCTTCTTTTCAGGCCTTTCAATTTTATCACTTTTGATAACGTTCTCTATCATCTCTCTTGAGATTACCATGTCAGAGAAGTTTTTCGTGGTATTTCCCACCAATCTATCATAGTATGGAGCTTTCAGCTTATTGACAAATAGTATAATTATCTTTTTTTTAATCAGTGATGGTTGGACTTGGGTTGTCGTATTTCTTTATCGATGCACATATTCTTTAAAGGTTTTCATTGATTTTTTCTCCATATTTTGTAATGACAGCCTATCTAAGGTTGTATCCAAGACATGTTTATATTAAGCAAGAAAAATTTAGCTAAGTCTTTCCACGAATGGATCTTATTTCGATCTAACTGCACGTACCATTTTGTTACTAAACTAGTCAAACTGTCTTGAAAATAATGTATCAATAGTTTGTCATTATAGGTATGACCCATTATCTTTTTACAAAACATGGTAATATGAGCGAAAAGATACTTTGTTTTATCGTATTTTTCAAAATCTGGGATCTTAAATTTTGGTAGGATAACCAAGTCAGGCACCAGGCTCAGCTCATTGGCATCAACAACCCCATAAATGTCATTAACTTTAACCGCTTTGAGCCTCTTCTCAAGTTGGTCATACTTGTTTTTAATTTCTAAATTTATAACAGGTTTTGACATTTCATGAGACTTTTCTTGTTCAACAGAGTCATCAAGATTCGATACCATGATGGGATCGACTAAGATGGGTCCTGAATTAGTATTCAAGTGGGTCGGTTGCTGACTTGCAGAATGATTGACATAAGGGTATGACTGTGCACTTGGTGGTTATATGTATATACCTCGAGGAACTTGAATCTGAACTGAGACGGAGTGAATCCCGGAGGGAATAATGGCTCTTTCATGTTGACCTCATCCCCTGTCTTTGACGTGCCAGCAACTCATTTTCCTTTTATTGAACTAAGCAACAGTTGTCTTAATTTAGCCATTTGTGCTTCGATGCTTTGTTGTATTTCCATCACCCTTTCTCGCATCTCTTTATGTGCCCTTTCGACCCTTTTAAATCTGGCTATATTTTCTTTTTTTATGGCTTAAGTTTGAGAACGAGTATTATATCTATGCAAAATTGACTGATTTTGATTCCTCGACTTTGCTATCCTTGAACCTTAGTTTATTAACCATGAATTAGATCGCATGATATAATGTCATTGATATTGTTGTTAATATTTACATTTATGAAAATGCATGCATGAAATGAATGAAATGCAAATTGGGGCATTGTCTTGGATCAATCAAAATAAAAAGAGACTTTCATTAACCATGAAAGTCTTTATACATCATCCGATCATTCTTGTATTAAAGCCATAAAAACATTTGATTTGAGCATATTGCTCACTAGCTTCATATAAAAAATACAATAATCTTTGACTGTGGCCTTGGATTGGTACAATCTCCTATTTTAGTGCTTTCACCTTTTCAACCATATTGCTTGCTTTTCGAACAGCCTTGTAGATTTGAGTAGTCAGATGTTCGATGTATTGCTATCTTTCTAAACTTTTCACTATCCACATCTCTCTAGCATCCACCTCCATATTGCAAGTGCGAGCCCAATAATCTTTTCTCTCTGGCCACTCAATCAAAATCTTTTCTATGTGACTCTGATTGCTTGTCAATTGAACTCCAAGCTCATTAATTCATGCTCTAAGATTTTTTTTTTTCACTTTGCAAATCAGAGTTCTTGTTTTGTTCCCTCCTTAGTTCAGCTTTTAGCTTCTCACTTTCTCTTTGGTGCCTTCTTACCTTTTCTGAAACTCTTGAAAGTTTTTCTTTCCATTCATGTTATTATTTGATGAGTGCAGAGATCATTTTTTGTTCTTTCAAACTCTATTCTTCCAATACTCTATCGTATCTCGTAGTTCTTCTACATCCTTCTTGGATCCTTTCAAAGGTTTACTATCCAACTTTAATTTCTTATTTTTTTGATGTAGATTTTACAGATATTTTTTTAAATACTTTTCATTTTTTGGTCAATTTTTATACTGTATCATCTTTCATCATTAAATCATATCTCAATTGGTTAATTTGATCCATCATAGCCATCTTTTTTTTCTCTAACCTTTTATTTTCAATCTCAAACTCTCGTTGGATAATCTTAAAAGTTGATAATATCGATACTGAAATAGGAGCTGATAACTTTTCTAAAACATCAACTGGTATAGGCCTAATTTTGTTAACCCTTTTCATCTTTCAAGCAAGGTAACCTTCTGTAACATTATCTGTAAATCTAGCTGGACTCATTCGGTTGACTTGCTTCCATACATTGATGATTTCATGAACCCTTTTCACGTAATCGGGTGTCCCATAATCGAACTCGAGTGAACTGAGTCTATGAGTCATAGGGATAAACTGTCGTGAGTCATATTGTCTTTGAACTATAAGGGATGCATAATTCACTGCCCCTCATATTCCTAACAAAGGTACCCATGACTCATCTCTACAATTATACAAGATGGCCATCAGAAGCATCCATGGTGCCCTTCATGATACATCCTCACTAGTGAGCTTCAGAAAGAATGCCAACCACTGACTTTTTTTCCAATCTTTTCTCTATTCTTTAGCAATAAACTCTTTGATAAGACTGAAATGAACGAAGAATGGTCGAAATAATGTCTTTTTTTTCCTCAAAAATAACTTCTGAGCCAGATAAAAAGTAATTGAACATACCTTATAAATCATCATTCACCCTTTTTTCGATAAAAATTAAGTGATTTAATAGTCTCTGCCAAAATAGTTGGTGAAAGATTTATTTCTTTATCTAATTGCTCAAAAAAGTCAATCACTGATGCTTCTATATGTCCTAACACCTTAAGAAATATCATCAATTCATACATAGCCAAAGCAAACACATCCAATCCCTGATCAGTTTCAATATACTTCTTTATGTACTCGAGCAGAAAAACTGATGGAATGGTATCAACTTCGTTCTTTTCCTTCTTGTGCTGATCTATCTTTTCACCCTCTACTTGTATTATCTTGACAAACTTTTTTTTATATCCGATAGTCTTATGCTCTTTTCAATAGATCTTATATTGATTGGTATACTTTATCCAGAGTAAAAAAAAATATTTTTCGATCGTGGGGACTAAGTCTTTTTGGTTGAATATAAAGCATCGATAAGATGGATCTCAAAATTATATTACGGCTCTCATTAGCTATTCATCAATCTTCACTGACATAAGCAATGCCACATCCTCGTATTTCTTGGAAAAAGATTCTTTTTTCTCTGTTTTCCACTGTTTCTAAATAGTTTTCAATTTTGATATTTTATTCTGACTGAAATCCATATGCACTGACTGTGGTAGCACCGATATGTGATCATTTATCAAGCAATCTCTTTCTTTCCCCTAAGTATTTTTGAACGACTCTTGACCTCTAAATAGCTCTTACACACAAATGATATCTTTTTAGGTTTTCTAAAAGTTTTTCTTATCGAAGATCAATCCAAAACAATACCCTCTAGAAATATGGTACCTATATGATGCATGCAACAAGATTGAAGATAACAAAAGAATTAAACAAATTAATAATGTAAATAAAATAAATAAATAAAAATGAGTAAATGAATGAACAAATATAACATGCGCCATAACAGAATATGCATAGTATCCTAATTTAGGTAATTTTCTCGAAAAAAAGACAGCATGGCTCTATCCTAGAGTAGGACCTTACGGCTCACTATATGTCGAGTTAAGATTTACGTGTCTAAAGGTTCTCAGACTATTCCTCACATCATCGTCTGTTATAGACTAGTAAGGCTCACCGATCCTCACCCATTACAAGCTACTAATGGAATGGGTTCAATTTGAGTGAAAATGTTTCACTAGCAAATGTAGAGGTTATCACCTCACGAGAGCGTAACTACTTCGCTTCCTCCTAAAAGGGATAGAGCTCGAGTCTAGAGCTCATGCACGAATATGCAAAGTGTGTGCAAAACAATGTATTAATCAAAATACCATAAACACAAAATTAAAATAAAATAACAACTAACATACAATTTATCTTATTCATTAACGCATATTTTTTTGAAAAATCAAAATAAAGGAGATTAAATGAAATGCCAAATAAAACCAATTAAATCCAACAATTTTTAATAGTATGTAATTAAAAGTTTTGGCTTGACTCTTAAATTAAAGTCTCCAGTGGAGTCGTCAAGTTGTCGTAACAATTTTGGGACCGCCAAACGTAAATGAGTTTTAAAATGAGAGAAATAAAAAAGAGAGTCACCACCAATCTTTGTTAGGGTGTGATTGGCCACCCAAAAGTTTATCTTTTTAATGAAAACTATAAAAGCGAGTTTAAAATTTATCAAAAAGATAAAATTTGATCTACGAAAAACCAGGTTAGGTCCGAGAGTCGTTACGTGTGGGGAAGGATTAGCACCCCCACAACGCTCATAAATTGGTACCATTTAATTACACGCTATTTTCAGTGTTGGATAAAAATGGTTTCAATTTGTAATTTAACAATAATTCCCTTCATTTGGCAAAGTAAAATTTTGCTAAAAAATTTTTATTTAGAAATATTGAAAAATTCTTTAAGTTAAAAAATTATCTTAAAATTCTCCAACATCTAGGTAGAATTTAAAATAACTCTTTTCATTTAAGATTTAACACAATAATCCTTAAAATGGAATAACAATCTTTATAAAAAAATAATTATTAGTAACTCTCCAACATCTAGGTAAAGTACCAAGAATTATTTCTTTCAGAATGTTATTTTTATTTTATTTTGTAATATCATAATTTTTTTAAAACGTATTATTCTTTTTTTATTGTAAAAATTTTATCATCAAACAGTAAATTAAAGAGAGAATAATACTGATAATTATCGATGATAACACATTAACGTATATATGCTAATGAATGTCATGTAAAATGAAATGCAATTTAAAAGTCGGGTTATTAAGTATAATGAGACCATCACGACTCTCCAACATCTAGGCAGAGCTTAGGTGCGACTGTTTATATTTAAGATTTCAATTTACTATTATACTTTTTATTTATTAATCTTATTATTAATGTGAATTAAGAAATCGTGTGAAAAGACTTAACGAAGTAAAATTTCTTAAATACCCCATCATCTAGGTAGCATTCAGGAACAAATTGCTTCAAATGGGATTTTCACACGTGTCCTTAGGATTTTTAGGATGTTTTAAGTAAGGGCTTGAGTAGTGGTTTTAAAGATTAAGGTTTCAAGATTCTGAAGATTCAGATTTTAAGGGTTTGGATTTAAGTTTTAAGGGTTTTAGGGTTTGGTTTTAAGGTATGGAAGGTTTAAGGTTTTGATTTTAGAGTTTGAAGATTTTAAGGTTTCGGTTTCAAAATTTGAGGTTTGGGGTTTTGATTTAAGGGTTTGGATTTTAAGAGGTTTGGATTTGAAAGTTTAAAGGTTTAGGATTTCAGATTTTGGGAGGTTTTGAATTTTAAGGGTTTCAAATTTTAAGGGTTTGGATTTAAGGAATTTTGGATTTTTAAGAGTTTCGAATTTTAGGATTTTGGATTTTGGATTTTGGATTTTAAGGGTTTTAGAAACCCAAGATTTTGAAAATTAAGAATTAGTGTTTAAGGTTTCGTTTTTAAGAAAAAATACGTACATCTCTAAAAATCTCCAACATCTAGGCGGATTTTTGAAGCAAGTTCGATTTTTATGATTTTTGAAAACTAATTAAAATTTTTTATATTTTTTTTATGAAAATTTATTAATAATAATTCCCTAACATCTAGGTGAAATTATTTCTTTAGAAAAATATTTTTTATTCCCTCCAACATCTAGGTAGAAAAAATAATAATAATTATTCTATTATTATTATTATTATCTTAAGCATTTTTAATATATATTTTTAATTATTATCTTACTTACTTTCATTTCTGTTATTATTATTAAAATAATTAAAAATTTATCCTAACAAATTTAAGAACTTATCATGCATAAATATATAAAAATACCTAAAATAACAAAAATAATAATGTATATAAAAAAATAGAAAATTCAAAAAAAAAAATTTTTTTACTTGAACCAGATCGATCAACAGTTCGGTCAACGTTGGTCTGGATTGGTTCGACAGTTCAATCAGCGATTCGAGCGATCCAGCGGTTCGGACCGATTCAACCGTTTCATTGACGCTTCATCCGAACCGATTGGAGGGTGGCTGAGGCAAGTTGGCGAGTCGATTTGTGCAGATCTCAGGTTGGGTTCAATCCACGCGCAGATCCTCTTATGCTTGAAACAATGTCGTTTTGGCCCTATGCTCAAAACGACGTCGTTTGCTTTTATGTTTTCTTTATAAAAGTCAACCCTTTTTTTTTTAGTTTATTTTTCTATTTTTGAGAAAAAAAAAGGAGAGAAAGAGCTCTGGGAAGAAGTCCGGTGCTTTCGTCATCCACTAGTCCACCGTCGGTGGTGGTCATCAGTGGTCGAAAATTTTGAAATCCTCTTAGAAGCTCCTTTCGACGCAATCTTTCCATATCTGATCTCCTCTTCTTCGGAAACGACCCCGATCGATGAAGATCGGGGTTCAAATTTTTCTGTTCTTCTTTCTCTTTTTAAAAAAAAAAAAAAACTCAAACTAATGACTTTTCTTTTTTTGTTGCAGGTATCTCTTTAGCGCTGTGTTCCTCGTCGATTTGACGAGGACTATGATTTCTATTTTATGTGATTTATTTTTGTAGATTTGTTTGTTTTTCTGTTTGGTTATTTGGGGGGTTGTTTGGGTTTTTTTTTTTCGTCAAGAGGTTGTTGGTAGGGGTGCGTGTTTTTTGGTGTTCTTGTGAGGGGATTTTCGAGTGTTTCAGAAAAAGGAGATCGAGTATTTTATAAGGTTAGAAATGGTGGTAACGTGTGTTGATGGAGTGAAGGGACTAGACGAGGGGTTGACATGATGGCTGGGGTAGCTTGGCAGGGCATGGGTGGCCAGCGGTGCCGTGCACGACACCCGCTGGCACCAGCCTTTTCCATTTTGTTTCTTTTTTTGTTTGAATTTTTTTGTTTGTCTTTCTTTCTTCTTTTTTTTTAAATTAATTAATTTTTTTAATTATAATTAAATCAATATTATTATTATTATTTTAAAAAATTATTATTATTATTAAAAAAGTAGACCCGAACAAAATCCGGTATCTACATTACAGAAAACCATGGATAATAGCTTTCTCACTATGGTGTAAATGGATTCTTGGTAATCTTATTTCAAGGATAAAATGTCTAAATTGAAGAATTTTATTGCACTTCAAATCTTTTTTTTTTTTTTAACTCACATAAATCATGAACGCAAAAATAAAGTGAAGGAGAGGAAATATGATTTTTGCTTTGAAAGAATGAAAAAGTTAAGTGAAAATGAATATTTGTGGAAGTATTTATAAGTCTCATCCGGTGTTAGAAACATCTTTTCACTAATAGACACCTACTGGATGAAGAATCATATCTTTAAGGATGACTGGTCATATCCAACAGACGTTTTTTGAACTTCCAAGAAACGCATTCGGATGCCCAAAATGGGCATTTGACTCGCCTCTCAGGGCATCCAATTACTCCCAAAAGCAAAGATTCAACAGAATATATTTTGGCACAAGACAGTTGACTCCTATTAAAGAGCATTCAACACCCCATTTTATTTTTCATCCAAAAACTTATTTTAACAATTCCAAACATATATTTTTCAACACATATGCTTATTACATGATTATAAAATAATATTTTACTTCAATATACTTTAAAAATAATTTCTTTGATAATATATACAACCAATGACGAAACCAAAGTTTTTATTTTATGGGGCTTAGTTCAAATATACCAAATTATAAAAAACAAGATAACAACAACAATAATGATAGCAATAATAAAAAAAAAAACTAAAATTGCCAAATCTAGTCATAATTGTTAAAAAATTTATAATTGTTATTGACGTAATTTCATAGTGTGAAAATGTTGCACAATAGTTTTGTTATCAACATTTTTGAACAATTCTTTTTTAATATACATAATTAAACTATCATTTAATTATTGATCTCTCATTTAATACACAAACCAGTTTTCAAAATATTTATTACTGAAAAAGTTTTATGTATTGTGATAGTAATAGATAATTAATAAAATCAATGCTAGTCTCAACAACAAATAAACTAAATCAATATGAGTTTTTTAGACTTTATCTAAGATATAAGATTTCATAATTTCTTTGGCCTCAATCGAGGCTCAAGTCCCACTCATCCCATTAAGCTCCGCCCTTATTTTCAACATCTTATTCTTCACCTATTATGTTTCTTATTCCATGTAACATTGATTTGGATCGAATCATTTATTTTTGGATTGTTTGTGTTGCAAAGACTTCTTTTTCGCCATTTTGAGTTTGATTGGCATCTTCTTGAATACGTAAATGGAAAATAGTCGATTCATGTATGCTATTCCTAGCAGTTACGGACTTCAATTTGTGATTCCCACTTTCTGGATGTACACCATATATTCATTCATACAGCTATAGAGAAGTAGAAGCTACTGCAGCCACAATAGAAAATAAACCAAAGCTTCCTGGATAACTACGAAGTGGAGGTCAACATTCCTGTTAGTTCACTTTTTATGTCATGTAATTGATTGCTGAATTTTGTTATTGACACTATTATTAAATGTAAACGTTAGAGGGGAATGTGGCCTATGAAATGTGCTGCATGCTGAAGGTATTGTTCATGTAACAACGGCCGAAATAATTCTGCATTACAGAAATTTTTTTCTTAGTTTCTTGTTAACGGATAAAACGCTGATGAAACTTGAGCTCCAATCTTTGACATTAGCCGCAACAAAGAATCCATATATATATATATATAAATGTACGTATATGTGTACGGGTCGCGTTGATGGGCTTGCAACCTTGCTCATTGGGTGCGGTGAGTAGAGTACATACTTTCATGGGCTCTCCCCCTTCAGTAATATGGATCCGGTCGGATTTAGATTGACAGAACGAAAAGAGAGCTGCCTGAGACTCGTAGTACTTAAGTACTTAAAAAAAAAATCTTCGGAAAAGCCCGTCACTGATTGGCCCCGATAGCTTGATCACTTATAAATTATAAATAAACATCGAGATATGCAACTCTGAAAAACTGCCGCCGCCGACTATTCTCCATTTTAATGATAAAATAATTTAGCAAAAGAAAAAGGAAAACATAAGGTAAATTGAGAGTAGCAAATCATTATGAAGCAGATGGGCGAGGTGGGCCCAATCCTCTATTTCCGTGCCGTTGTGTGGGCCCCTCCATTCGGCTGTCGGCCCACGCTCAGGACGTCCCACTGTCACTTCCTACACTCCCCAATTTACTTGTGCTCGGCGTGCCTCATCTTTGCTTCTTCACAAAGTTTAAAGATGCCACGTTATGAAATTACGTCTAAATTTTGGTGCAATCTCCTTTGTTTTGTGACTCACATGATGCAAAATTCCTTTTAACACCCATTTTTTATTCACCTCAAATATTGCTATCTCAATTCTGAACTCTCTATTTTTTTCATAATGATATATATATATCTATATAGTATAGGATTAACAATACATAAGTCTATGATATTTAAATTACACGTTTCTTCTTTTTATCAAACAAAAATTACATGCTTGTTCTTGATAATTGTTCACTCATTTTGTGAACTACAATGTCATTTACAAAGACTAAATTTATAGGATTCAAATCTTAATTTCATGATGGGAATTTGGGGGACCAAATAATATTACTTAATTGAGAGATGTTTTAATATCAATTTCGATTTTGTCACTAGTAAATATAACAATGTTGAATAAGGTTTTTAAAATAAGGGGTCACGTTTTAAATTTTATTTAATCTTGTTTTATAACCGAGTTTTGAAGAGTTGGAGGGCAGGGTAAGCGAGGGAGACACAGGGACATGGTGGTGTCGCAGCGAAGGAGAAGAAAGGGAAGGCAAGGGAGTGTGTGAAAAAGGTCCGTTACGTTGACGAAACGCAAAGTCACGCTTCCCAACCGGAGAGAGAATGTCTTTATCTTTTTTTATTGGCGCCCATCTCTGACAGGCCGAAAGATAGCGACACGCGTACTATTTTTAGTGGTTCCCTTTCCCCCACCGAACCATGCTCCCCTGCTTATTGACACACCTTAGTGGACCCTTTTTTGAGGAAAAAAAAAATTATTACTCAAGCCAAGCGATCCTTTGGGTTG